>NC_088380.1:11779166-12082196 GCF_037993035.2 Macaca fascicularis | reverse complement strand
TGGAGAAGCTCCGCTTTCTGATTCGTAGATGGTGTCTTTTTCCTGTGTCCTCATCTGGTGAAAAGAGTGAACATACTCCCTTTCACCACACAAGGAATTTTTAAATTACTCCGAAGTTTAACATTGGAGTAACTTTTAAAATGTTCTTGGTTTTTGGACTCTGAATTTACATGTACAATATATGAAAATGGACGACCCAGATATGTTTTAGGACTAACCTTTGAAGAAATACGGAAATTCTCATAGAGTTTTGGGAAGATAAGAAGAGGTTTTTGTCACATACCTCAGTGAGACTTTCTAAGTCTTTTAAAAATGTTGACCCAGCTGGGTGCCGTGGCCCACGCCTGTAATCCCAGCACTTTAAGAGGCCGAGGCTGGCAGATCACTTGAGGTGTAGAGTACGAGACCAGTCTGGCCAACATGGAAAAACCCCGTCTCTACTAAAAATATAAAAATTAGCCAGGCATGGCGGCAGACACCTGAAATTGCAGCTACTCAGGAATCTGAGGCAGAAGAATCACTTGAACCCGGGAGATGGAGGTTGCAGTGAACTGAGATCGTGCCACTGCACTCCAGCCTGGGCAACAGAGCAATACATACAATAAAATAAAATAAAAAAATAAAATAAAATAAGTTTTCTGAATTCCACCTAATGGCATTTATCATCTCAGCACACACCCAACTGCCTCTTGAGCCATTACACATCCTCAGACTCTCCTCAGACCTGATATCCTCTTGCCAAGGTTTGTTTTGCTGCCTAACCAATGAAACAAATTCTAAGCAATGTAATTTCAACGAAGCCAAACACAGACAGCAGCCTGTCTCACTGTGCATCTGACTACTTGTGTTTTCACAAGCTGTAGTTTACCAATGTTTTTCCAGTGTTATTTTATGTTTTTATAATGAGTTGGGAATCGTATTCTTTTGTTTTTAAAAATTTTTTTTGTTTGAAATTTCTGAAAGAAGGTAAGATAAAAGGGACATAATAAAAACCCCTAATAGTTACATGCCCAGAATTAACCAGGATTAAAATTCGCAAAATACATTGCAGCCATGCTTTCAAAGTATTAAATGTTCAGCTGCTGCAAAATAGTGTTTTCATGATTGCATGGTCTTTCAGAAAAAAAAAAATAGATGTATGGTATTTCTTAGATATTAGGAAAACTTTTTTAAAAAACCAGTTTCAATCATATAGTTTTTTTTGATTAGCTATGTAAACTTTACATTGTATAGAACCAGTTAAACAAAAATCTTAACATAGAATATGAGCACTGAGCCCATGAAAAAAATATAGTTACATAATTGGGAACCAAAACATTTCTAAGTTTTTCTTTATTTTGATACAAGGTCTCACTTTGACTTAGACTGAAGTGCAGTGGTGCAATCACAGCTTACTGCAGCCTGTAACTCCTGGGTCTCTAGTGATCCTCCCACCTCAAACTGCCATATAGCTACATGTGCACAACACCACATCCGACTAATATTTTTGTAGAGGGTGGACCACTGTGTTTCCAGGGCTGGTCTTAAACTCCTGAGCTGAAGTAATCCTCCCACCTCAGCCTTCCAAGGTAACAGAGATTACAGGTGTGAGCCACCCCAACTTGCCTCTTACTTTTCTTTATTATATATTTAAAGTTTCTTTTAAAATATATATAATTTGTATCTGAACTGTGTATCTTTTAGATGAAACTAATTTTTCAAAAAGTTGATGCTTTGGTTGAGTACTTCTATATTGGGGGAAATGGTAATTTTCAAAACATACCGGAGACCACTTTGCATGCTCTGTTAGCAAGGTATGTCATTTCTTTTTAAGATATTTGCATTATTCACATTTTTTGTTCTTATCTTGGGGAGCCTCACTGTTAGATGGACTACAAAAACAAACACAAAACAGTGCACCTCTCATTATGGTCACAATCATTACATTTTGTTAATTAAAATTTCACTTTTCATTTTCAACATGTTTTCAGGTTAATATGCTGTGATCCTTCTACTTGGAGTTATTAATTTCATATTAAACCCAAAGGGCATGCAGCAGTATTTTACATAATATTTATAAGCAATCAAATTTTTTGTTTTGTAAAGGAGTATATTGCTGAAAACGTAGATTCCTTAAGTGAGAGCCTCTAATATCTTAGGTGGATAAAAGGGGCTACAGAACCTGATATACTTTTCATTTTGCTTCACTTCTCTGTGTTACTGTAAAAATGAAGCAGCACTTGAGGACTATACAATTTGCAATAGCATTCTTTCTTGTTTGTAATATTGTTTGACAGATTTCTTTTGTTTTAATTTTTAGTTGTACAGTTAAGTTGTAGTGTTCCTGTTTAAATATTTGTTAACAGTTACATGATTTTGAATTCCTGCACCAGTTGGTTGATACATTGGATTCTATTCTCTTCCATCCCATTCCTGGCACTGATTTTATTTCCCCATCACGGTGCACTTTTCTTTGACTTTGTCACTTTCATGTAAGTCGTTTTACAATTGAGGCAATTTGAAAGTCTCCAAACTTGGAATGATTATCTTTTAAAATATAAACTCAGGTTATTATTTTTGAAAGAATGAGATAGATTTCCCCTGATGCTTGACTGTTGCTCTGTATTCTTCACAATTTTTGTGTAGGAAGGAAGAAGAATGGCAATTCATTCATGTTGCTCGTTTACTGTCCTAGACTCAAGGCCATGGGTGGTGATGCTGCTGTAACAAAATAGCTTCTGCTGTGTTACGATATGCACTACTGGAAGGAGACGATGGGATCAGCAGTCTCATATTAAATTGAAGGAAATCAATTTCATTACTTCAGTTTTCAAGACAATTCAATGTAATTGATCCCTTTTTTTATGAAGATACACTCTCACCACTTTTGCTTCTCAAGTATCAAAATATCACCATAATAAAATACAGAAGCAGTGTGGTGAATAAAAGACGTATTAGACGATTTCTGCAGTACAGTGATTATTAGCTTCATGAAACTATGATACAGTGTATGTGAAACAAAAAGTAAGTCACAATATTCTGTACAATGGTGTTCACAGATTGATTTATTTACTGAAAAGTGACATCAAGATGTGGGTATGGAGTATGATTCTGTTTTTAGGTGTTGATAATTGTTTAGATGGCAGAAAAATTAATAGATATTTTAGAATCATTATAAAGTAAAATATTATTTAATCTGAGGGCAACACAACTAATTCACAAATAAATGTGGAGAGAAGAGAGATTTTAATTACGTTTGCCATCATAGAACAGTTCATCATTTTTAATACTCTACCATATTATTCATTCTGTAACAAATCTTTAAAATAGACATCGCCATTCCCATTTTTGCAGATTAAGCAACCAGATCCCAGAAGTCAAAAAACAAAAAAATAACACCGCCTAAGACTCCATCAGTAGCAGATACAGAGTTCTACCTGGGTGCAGGTGCTGTGCTGGTTAGTTTTTGATTGGCGCTACAGCTGTCCTGCGCTCCGTATCACAGACAGTACTGCTACTGTGGAATTAGAATCCGACAAAAATGCAATGGAATAAAACAGCCGTACAGAGAAAAGACACTACCAGCAGTAACTTTGGTGTCAATGCTGTTCGTTCCCAGTCATCTTGGTGTCTGTTGGCAGCACCTCTGATTTTGTGGCCCTTGCTGTGTCATTCATCAAAAGGGCAACTCCGTCTGTGATCAGTGAATGCAGAATGGAATGCTTCCTGCTTTGGTTGTTTCCTCTCACTGCCAAGTGCTGCTGCATCATCTCAGTCTGTTGTCTCCTCCTTTCTGCCTTGCTTCAGCTCACTGTGCTGCAGCCGTTTTAATAGGGATGCTCTCTGTGTCATAAGCAGCCATGCATTCTTTACAAGCGTCAGGGCCCTTCTCCTGGGTGGTGGGTTTCTGAATTATAGGACTGAGACTTTCCACTCGTCGCTTGATATTTTGAGCTTCAATTTCCTTATTTGGAAAATGGAGTTACTTAAATCTAAAAAGCACAGGGTTATTTTTGAAACAGATTTAGATAACCCATGCGAGAATTTTTCAAAATTGTAAAATGAAAGAATCTCAGCAAAATAGTCCAGCATCACTGCATCGTATTGCTGAAAGTGCTGAGAATTTAAACATGATGTCAGTGGAAGGCATATGCTTATTTCCCATCACTATTTTTAGGATCATACAGAGTATATTTAGTGCACTGTAGAACGGACACTTTTTGGGGGTCTTCTCAAAGTCGCTCTTAATGAAGCCATTCCTGCATGCTGAGTAACCCACAGAGTGCTGGGGACACCGAGATGAATACCTAAGCCTTGTCTTCCAGGAGTTCAGATGGGGGACTGCTGTGCCATAATAGAGGTTTCAGATGTCCTGTCGGGGCAGACACATGAAGCTCTTGAGCCAACTTGGGAGATTGGGCTGAAACTTCCCAGAAGCATTAATAAGTAGTAATAGCCAGTGGCAGTCATATACTTTTCCACTGCGCTCAGAGTAAAAGCCTATACCCTTCAAATGGCCCCCAGAACACTCTGATCTGCATCACCACCACCGTTCTCTTTGATTTCATTATCACTTGCCCAGGCAAAATTTGGCTCCAGACACTGATCTCCTTTCTATTCTCCAAACTCTCCAGGCATATTCCCCGTCTCAGGGTCCTTGCCTTGTGGTTTTGTCTGCCTGGAATGTTTCTCAGATTTCTGTATGGTTCACCTTCTCACCTCTTACAAATCTTTGGTCCAATGCCACTTTCCCATTAATGTTTTCTCTGCCCAACCTAATGAAAATGACACTCCTGGCCAGCTTTAGTTTCTTCATGGGAGTTTTTACTTCCAACACACTATGTATTATACTTGTTAGTGTCTGTCTCCAGTGGAACATGTGCTCCATGGGGGCTAAGATTTGTCCCCTCTTGTGAAGTGCAGTGCATTTTTAGCTCTGGAAAGAAGGCCCACAGATAATACCTGTGTGTGAGCCAAGCACTGTATGGAAAACTTTGCAGGAATGATCTCATACACCTGATGATCCTCACACCTAAGCCATAGGTTAGGTCCAGCTACCTCCTCCGTATCACAGCAGAAGCTGCAGTTTCAACAGGGGTAGTAGCTTGCCCAGGCCTCAGCGACTAAGTGGGAGCAGCAGGTTTTGAATCTGGGTGGACTGCTGCTGGAACCTACATGCTTCATCCGTACCGTAGAATCTAGGTAGGAAAGAGAACATGGTGTATCTGGGGCCCTGGAAATAGCTTCATGTGATCGTTGTGATGACTGTGGGAGGCAGTGCAAGGAATTGAGGCCAGTGAGGTGGGCAGGAGGCCAGTGAACACGGCACCTTGTTGCCTTTGCAATGCAGCTGGGTACATGTGACAGTCATTGAAGAATGTCACAGGTCAGGGATGAGATTGTATGACATGATCAGATCTGTGATTTAGCCAGATCACTCTGGCAATTGCGTGAAGAATAAATGGGAGAGAATCAGTGTGTTTGGGAAGCCAGTTTGGAGGTTGCTGGAGTAGTCCAGGCAAAAGTTTGATAAAGAACTTAACCAGGTGAATTGTAGTGAAAATGAAGAGAGAGGGTGAGTTTAAAAGACTTTGGGAAGGCAAAATGGACTGAATCATAGCACAAGTCGATATAAAGGGCACGTGAGACCGAGTTCTTGAAGACACATCCCTGGGAGGGATGAAAAGTACCATTTTCTTACCTTCTTAACTACATTTTCCATTTTTGTCTATATTTTAAAAACATGTTATAGATTATTTATATAGATATATAGTATATGTAGTATGTATATATGTTTATAGTAGAATAGTATATGACAGATGCATAGAGTATATAAATATATATTTATACTATATATGTATATTATATATGTGCATTGTATATACATGTACTTCTGTATAAGAATAATATGTTTAACATGATGTTAAATATTATATATGCATTACTTCCATTAATAAAATATATTGTCAAATATTTTGACATGCTTACATTTAGAAATTTATTACATTTCTTCTCCTTCCACTACTCATCAGCAAGACCTATACTTTGATGTGGAACCTGAGGTAGTGACTACCGAGAACCCCTTTTTGGAGCTCACACATGCTTCTGGGAGAAGTCTTTGAATGTGGCAAATATAAAAAACAAATATAATTTATTCACTATAAATAGTATTATCATTGTTATTATATAATTTAATAGTACATCCCTCCCCTAAAAAGTTCACTCCTACAAAAGTTTGATTGCCTTCCTAGTGCTGCTGGACAAGATGACTGAAAATTAAGGTCAATTGCGGCTAACAGCAAATGAAGTGGACTGGTATTGGCAGGGCTCTCGTAATGCCTCACAGAGTTACCCATGGCCTCTTGTTACATACTTGATCCTTTGTACCGTAGAACTTTCCAAAGTGTAGTGCTTCACATGAGTTTTTCCCTAAATATATGTTTTTTCTTTTTTTTTCTGAGACATGGTCTCACTTTGTCACCCAGTCTGGTATGCAATGGCACGATCTTGGTTCACTGCACCCTCCACTTCCTGAGCTCAAGCAGTCCTCCAGCCTCTGCCTCCTGAATATCTGGGACTACAGGCACATGCCATCACACCCGGCTAATTTTTATATTTTTTTGTAGAGAAGAGGTTTCTCCATGCTGCCCAGGCTGGTTTTGAATTCCTGAACTCAAAGCTATTCGCCTGCCTTGGCCTCCCAAAGTGCTGGATTACTGGCGTAAGCCACTGTGCCAGGCCTTCCTTAAATCTTCACGCTTATTTATGTAATAGATTTGAATGCTAAGGGGACTTCTTCTTAGGGAATGTGAAGATTAAGTATAAACAACTTCTGGTCTTCATTTCCTCACCTCTAGACTGGGAAAATAATTCTCACATAGGTTGACTATGAGGGAATTACCTGAGGCACTTGTTGCAAGTATTCATCAAATTGCAATTCATAGTAGTAGGATTGGATCAGCATCTGAATGATTTGTTGATGGAATTTAACTTAAAAAATATTTTCAGTGGATATATGTAAAGTGTGCTGTGTTTAGAGTTTGCATATTAAGAGATTAAAAGGTAGAGTTTAATAATACAATTCTTATGTTTGGAAAAGTAAGCCATAGTTAGAAGAATTTGTTTTACTTGAATTAATTATTATATCTCAATCCCTAAATCTATGTTGTAGTAACTAGTAGGCCATTATGATCCTAGTTCGCATACAATCAAATATTACCTGGCACTCAAATAACCAGAAAGCTCAAGTGATTATGTATTTGTTGTAAAAAATTCATGACAGGTGAGATTGTGAACTGCCTGTAGGTTAATATGATGACTGACCCTTTGCTTTCATTTTTAAAGAAATTGGACCAGTTTTGACTGAATATGTGTTCACCATTGTTTTTGTTTGTTTGTTTTTGTTTTTTATGAGATGGAGTCTCGCTGTGTCACTTAGGCTGGAGTGCAGTGGCCGGATCTCAGCTCACTGCAAGCTCCGCCTTCCAGGTTCACGCCATTGTCCTGCCTCAGCCTCCTGAGTAGCTGGGACTACAGGTGCCCGCGGCCACACCCGGCTAATTTTTTGTATTTTTAGTAGAGACGGAGTTTCACCGTGTTAGCCAGGATGGTCTTGATCTCCTGACCTCGTGATCCACCCACCTCGGCTTCCCAAAGTGCTGGGATTACAGGCATGAGCCACCGCGCCCGGCGTGTTCACCTTTTTCTCCAAGACTCCCTTAGCTCTTATGCCCAGCACCTTCACACATACACTTCATCTGCTACCTCTCATTTGAACTTGTGATGCTAGGTATGGACAAAGAAAAATGTCTTAGGGTCAGCATAGTATTGCTATTTCCATATACTGTTTTCTGTTTTCTTTTTAGGATAATCTACTTTCTAAAATAACAATGCACTTACATTAAACTATGAGGAATTGATGATACTACACTGTTTTAGATGACAAGATGGCCCTTTTATTAGGTTGCACTATGAATAAGATGAAGGTTCTAAGCTGTGAAGCATCAGCCTAATGATTTCACGACAGTGATTATTATATTCGCAGGTAGAGGGAAGAAGGATTGGACCATTCTCTTTGTTCCTACTTGTTTGACTATAGTGGGAAGTATTCTAAGGAAGGAAGTTTAAGGAGTTTCAGAAATAGAGAAAAGCTTCCTATTTTAAAGCAGTTGAAGAAGGAGCTGATTTGCATAAATTCCTCAAGGAGTACAGCTGAGATGACTTTCCAAAGTGGTTGACCAAGCACACAGTAACTATAGGAACAATCAACAGATCACCTAACAGAGCACTATAGTAAAAAAGCACTACAGCATCAAACTTCAAACTCTCATTCACACTCATGTTAGGAATTAAAGTGGGAGGCACAGTACCTGTACTAACTGTGCTGTGACCAACTTTCTGACTGGATGTATGACTTAATATACCTTGATCTTATTGGAAGAAATAGAGTTTGGAGAATGAAATATGCACTTAAAGAAAAGTATGTTGGCCGGGCGTGGTGGCTCAAGCTATAATCCCAGCACTTTGGGAGACCGAGACGGGCAGATCACGAGGTCAGGAGATCGAGAACATCCTGGCTAACACGGTGAAACCCCGTCTCTACTAAAAATACAAAAAAACTAGCCGAGCGAGGTGGCGGGCGCCTGTAGTCCCAGCTACTCGGGAGGCTGAGGCAGGAGAATAGCGTAAACCCAGGAGGCGGAGCTTGCAGTGAGCTGAGATCCGGCTACTGCGCTTCAGCCTGGGCAAGAGAGCGAGACTCCTTCTCAAAAAAAAAAAAAAAAAAAAAAGTATATTGAATGTTCTATCCTAATTTAAAATAATCAGTTTTTTCAATGAAACTGTGTCCTTTAAAATATGTCTCATTAAATATTTGCACTATTTCTCTTCTATTAAAAATAATGTGTAAAAACCTAATAGTAGCTGTCTTTCTCGATTAAAAGTGGACCAGCATCATAATGGTATATTATTAGGTCTACACCCTTTTTATTCTCTTCCCTGAAATCATGCAATCCTAGCACTTTTACTGTCATGATATATTAGGACTATTGGGAGCTGAGAGTTTATGTCCTCAAAACCCTTCATGTTACGGTGAGAAAATGAAACATGGGCAGCGCGTCAGGACTCAGGGCCCTGACCTAAAGTCTGCCAGTCATCATAATGGAAAGACATGGTAATGCTGCCTGCAGCTGTATATGTTGTTTCTCCCTAGGGTGTCAACAGAGATTTCTTGTTTATATGATTCCAAGTGACTTTTTGAAGGAGAGCGATGAGAAACTCACTTTCCAGAGAATATTTGCCTTCACTTAAAAGTTTAAGAAGATACACATTAGTTTTCTCTTTGAGTACTTTATAAAGAGCCGTTCAGTAGAAAATAAATGAAGAATACTAATTATTGGCAAAGTACCATGTTTAAGTGCAAAGACACTCTTCAACGGTTACAGGATCGCTAACTTAGGTTGTGCTATGGATTATTTAAAATGATTAATTTGTATTTCAGAAAAAGAAATCATTGTCTTTATACTGGTTCATGAGTATTCTATTAATGGTTTTATTATGGACTATGAATTGAGGTGTAAATATGTGACTTAAGAGAAGTTAAATGTTTCGAGTAATGAAACCTGTTTATTTTCTACTGCTGTTTGATAAATAGTCTGTGCATTGCTCAGAATACTTAAAATTCTTTCAGTGAAATTTTTATCACCTCATTGGAGTTTACATTCTGACATGGAAGCTTAATATTCTATGTAATACACTGCTTTTAAAAGAATATTTAAATGTCTTGAGTCTCCATTACGTGTCTGTGGATTTCTAAGTGAAGGGTAAAATACGTTAGAAACTAGTTAGATAGATAAACCCCAGAAGTGCACGGTAAATTAGCAGTGCAAACTGAACCATCAGAAAATACAGAAGAGATTACAAATCGATGCTTCATTGACTGGCAAATAAGTGATGTAGAAAATGTGATTTAAATTGTGTTGTGGGGCTATGTATTCTGTTCCAATAAATTTGGTAATTATCTTTATTTAATTATGTTTTCTACACATTGAGTTTGCAGATTCTAATTCCTCCACCTTTTCGTCCTCATTCATAGTTGCATATTTCTGTAATATTTTCAGTGGTAGAGTTTTTGAGTTTCGTTGTTTCTGTTTTTCATCCTATCGGAACAGCAGACCACATGCCAATCTGTGAAGCCTCTTGCTTTGGTTATGCGTTGCATTTCCACCCAAGAGCAAGGACCCTTGTTTTACCTGCCCATCACACAGTTCTGGGTAAATTTTTGATGTTCAGTAATTTTCTGTATTGCCATTAAGAACAATAACTGTGTCTCTTCTACTGTTCACTGTCCATGTGTCATGAAATGTATTATGATTTATGTAGCTCCAAATCTGTTGCATCTTTATAAATACAGCAAAAGACCATTAAGAAAGAAATTAAAGGAGGAACTTTTTTTCTCTAAATTGACCCAAAGTATCATTTGATATAATTTTTATAGATATAATTCTTTTATAGATATAATTTTTATAATTCCAGTATACATTTGATATAATTCTTTTATTTAGAACACATTCGCTGACCAAAGTAGACATTTTCACATTTTTATGCATCTATCCAGATGTTGTGATAATGTGCAAATGATTCTGAATGAGTTGTGTTTGGAACGCCTGTGGAACACTGGATGTTAAGCTGCAAGGGCAGTTTTCAACACCTCGGCTTTCTCTGTCATCTTGCTTCCATCTGTTGGTTTCTAAAAAATATTGTCCCCAGCCCAATAGAAATGCCCAGGGCTTCAGGAACAGAGAATAACTTTCATATAAAGATCTGAGAGTCTAGTAAGAGCATATAAAACCGTGATACGTGAAATCAGCGTGCAGCTGATGCATGTCTTCTTTGTAGAAACCAGAGATAATTCAGATGCTCTATGACTGCACTGTGTCTCAATGGCAGGACGTTACAGATAGGCCAGTTGCTGCTCCCAGTTACCTGGGGAAAACCAAGCAGGCACTTCCCTGCACAGAAGGCCAGCATGCTGCTCCAGTCATCTCATGTGTAGACAGCTTGTCTGTTTCTTACTATATTGTGATAATTACTTCAAATGGTGACTGCAGGAATGCTACTGAGAAAGATTAACCCTTTCCTGATAGGTCAGTAGATTTTCAAAGCAGGTAATTAGCAAACTTGCGGGTAGCTGGCAAGCACAGCCTTTCTGACAGGTGTAAACCAATTTGTTCTAGGAAGTACACATAAAATTATTAAATGTATCTATGTGGCATGATCAGTGGGAATTACATTGTGATAAATAGCTGTAATTAAGATTATTGTGAGTTATAAAAATTGTTGGCTTACACAAATAGATGAATCTTTAAGCTTTCTTTTGCATTCATTATCTCTTCATTAACTTCGCTGTTGGGACTGGAAAGAGAATTTTTTTTCCCCTCAAGAGCAGGATTTCTAAGAGACTTCAGCATGTGCACAATAGAAGCCATGTGGAATAAATAGCAAGATCAGGGCTGCTGAAGAAAACAAACCATGAAAGAGAAAGGGAACCTGAAAAGTCAGGGCACATGTCAGCGCAGACACAAGCTTTGGACGTCATGTTCTTTTGAATGCTTTTATTATGTTCAGGAGACTTTAATCTGCATCCTTTAGATTCATCCGAGTACTTCTGGAGTGTCAGCTATGGACACGGTTCAGTTCTCATTTATATCTGGGTTTTCTTCCAAACTGTTGAACACTGCATCCTTCTTGAAATACATTTTTCTTGGGTATAAAATGTTTTTCTCCTTTGTTTTTCCTCGTACTATTCTGACTGTTCTTCTGTTTTCTTAGCCAGTTTATTCTTCCTCACCCAACTGGGGGTAGAATTCCTCCAGGCTGAGCTGGAGATCTTCTTTGCATCTCATTCTATCCTTCCTGAATGAGATCACTCATGGCCATGATGGACATCTCTAAATTGCCATCAGCAGCCCAGCCCTCCATCTCATCCTCTAGATCTCCACCCTCCTGTTTCCCAGACATCTAAAGCTCAACATGTCTGGAACCGAGTGTGTGGCTTTCTCTCCACCGGCATTCATGTGAGTGAGTGATAGAGCTCTGTTTACCTAATGGCCACAACCACAAAAGTGGTTCTTGGGGACTTTCCCTTTTCTTGCTCCCATGGCTGGTGATAAGCAAGCCTGTTGGCTTGTTGTCCGTGACATGTGTTGCCTCTGTTCATCCTGACCTCCTCTGCAGTCCACCTACTGCTCTGTGTCGTTATTTCTGTCCTGACTTCCTGGGTTGTTTCTTTTGTCAGCCCACACACATCTACTCACTCTCCTCCTCCTATCCATTTTCCTGATAGGAACAATATTTTGGTTGTTTTAAGTGCATGTGATGTGCATTTTAATATGATAATTTCTTGGCTAAAAACCATTCTAGGTCCTCGTGCTGTGTTAAGACAGGGTTTCTTAACCTCAGCATTCTTCCCATTCAGGCCAGCATGATTCCATTTGTTGTAGGGGGATGTCCTGTGCGTGGTGGGATGTTTACGGCTGCCCTGGTCTCTTTCCACTAAATGTGTCAGTAACACCCCCTCCCCACTCCTACTACCACAGTTGTGGCAATGTGACAACCAAAGTGTCTCCATTCAATGCCAAATGTGGGGGTGTGGCGGTGTGGGTGGGGGGCAAAATTGTTATGTGTGGAAACCACTGCTCTGGGGATGAAGAGCCAATTCCTTACCATTAGGGTAAGTCTGTGTTCCTGCATTATCTAAGAGCTGCTTTAGGGGTTGGTGATAGCCACCTGCTGTTCTCACTTTTTCTTGCTCTGGCCTTCTCCCCGTTTCTCAGCATCCTGTGGTCTTTACACCTCAGAGTTTTTCCTTAGAATGTCCCATTTGTCTGGAACATTCTCCCTCACTCCTGCCACCCACATCCCCTAGTTAATTCTTGACTTTCCTTCATGTTACACTTCCAAAATCCCTTTCTCGAGAAACCTAATCTAGTCTCCCAGAATAAGTTATGTACTCGAATTATATACTCTTTTGTAATTCCTGTGATTGTGCTTTAGAACGTTCATCACAATAACCACAATAATGAATGAATGTGTTACTAGCTGTTTGGTTTGTGTCTCCCTCACTGGAATGCTGCCTCCATGAGGTCAGGGAGCTGGTTGTTGTCATTCCTCAGTTTCATGAGTGCCTACAAGAGGATACGTTACTAATATCATTAGCAGCCACTAGTGGGATTGTACTCTTTGGTTGAATTCAACAAATCATTATGCTGTTGGTTGGCATGTTTAATTAGTTAGAGGTTTGAACATATTTGGTTGCCGAAAGTAAAGAAACACCTAAGTGTTGGGAAAGACAGGGACCACCAAATTAGCCCACTTGATTGCAGCCAGTGAAGCAATGACCAGAGACTAACCCTAAAGCTTTGAGTTGTGGTGAAAGTTATTAACACCTAAGGGAGTGAGAGGCAGCCTGGCTGACAATTCCTAGACTTTATTACATACTGTGTTTCAGAGAAACACTACTAATAAGATAGTCCAGATTCATGGGCCTAAAGATGGTATAAAACCGAAACTTCAATGAATTACAGTATTTTAATTCTGATAGGGATACAAGCATCAGTTTTAATCTCCGTGTTTCTGGAATTATAGGGTATAGCACAAGGCCTGGCCCATACTAGGTACTCAGTAAATACCATCTGAATGGATTGAGTACATAATGTGTGTGTAGTAGAGTTACAGGTTTTTGCAGTCCCTTTCCTTTAGGTAACTAGTCATTCTGTGTGATTCTATTGAGATTGTTCATTTCAGTTCTTCAGGATAGGGGTGTGCCTCATGACTGGCCCATCTAGGATCTTATCTCCCTGATCACACTGATTGGTTCCTGAATGGGCATCATTTCAGGAAGGGCTAGTCAGAGTCCCCCATGAAAATGAAAGGAATGCTGAAAAACAAAAGTCTTTTCCCTCCTCTGAGATAATGTAATTCCGGAACTATTGGTGTCCATCCCAGCACCATGTAGAATAAATATATCCATCAATAAGACCAAGCAGAGGCAAGTAAAGAAATGGAAGTGAGAGATGTGGAGTGGGTGGCAAAAGACCATACATACACCTGTCCTTTGTTCCTGGAGCCAATGAGCCAAAAAGTCCAGTGCTCTGGATTTTTCACGTATACAGGCCAGAACGTTTTACTTTTTTCCTTAAGCTCATGTGTAACTTGCCATACTCTTATTATAGTATTTAAAATAAGGTTTGTTACTCTTCACTAAAGGAAGATTAACCTTAATTTTGTTCGTGATCTGCATGGTTTGCAGTATTTTAGCTAGATTAATTTGTGTGAGATAGACATAGCACCTCATGTTAAGCTCAGTTCCCTGCTCGTATCAATGATCAATAGTGCTAGAGGGCTTTGTCTTAATAACATTTAGTTTCCTATTGAAGGCTGATGATTGTCAGAGCATTAATTAATCCTCCTTATTTCAATGGACACCTATCAAAGACTCCACCGTCAGCATTGTGGCCGCTTGCACTATCTAGGTGATGGATTGCTGGTTTGGGAGTTTTATTTTAACTCTTGACTCAGCAGGTCTAGAGCTCTAGCCAATTTTATTAATGTAAAATACCAAGCAGGGGTTCTGACATAACTACTTCAGAAAACCTAGTCTCCTCCTGATAGATATCGGATTTGTTAAGCTGCAACCATTTGAATAATAAATAAGTACACATTTCTATCAGAGTAGGACGTAACTTCAGTTGGCAGGAAGTGGATTGATCTGATACATTAGTTTTCTAAAATACCTATCTAGATTATTTTCCTGATAGTGAAGGGAATCCTGACATTTTTTTTTTCTTGTATTATCAACACCAAGTAGTGTTTAACTGCTTATTATCAGAGTTCTGTCTCCCATGTGTACCTATCCACCGTCTGTGGTAGAGTGAATATTTTTCCTGCTCTCAGGAAGTCTCTGACCCTCTTTTTAGTTCACTACCTGTTTATGGGATATTAACTAGAATAATATTTTTGACGGAGTAGAAAACAAGGCCAAAAATGCATTTCCAGTATGAGTGGGACCCCTGCAGTGTGTTCTGCTTGATACTTCCTGAAACAGATTCACGTCACCTTTGCCACAAATCTGGACCGCTTGTTAGAAGCATTGGTAATGATATTGGACAAGCACTGATGAAATCTAGGTGTTTTATGTGGAAACCACATACAACTGTGATCAAAATAGAATGGACTTGTAGTGTTTCCTGTCACGGTTTTTGAATGACTTAAAACTCGAATACATGGGCTTTCATTGTGTACTGTTTTTACCTTAAGAGTTTCGTAATCGTGTGTTGTTCACATTTCATAAACACATTATTATCCATCAGAGTTTTAAGTATTTTTGCTTAAAGCCTGTTCCTCTACTTCACATTAGTCTTTGTATTAATTCATTTCCAAGGAAGCATAATCACTATAGTAGTCTATCTGGTATCACCTTACTGGAAAACCAGTCAGATCTGTTGAAAGGAAACTTCAGACAAGTCGAATTTAGCATAGTTTATCTGAGCAAAAATAGTTTATAAATTGGGCAGCTCTCAGAACCAGGAGAGATTCAGGGAGCTCTACTCAGGGGCAGATAGTATTTTTAGATCAGAAAAGCACAGGAGGTGTAGAAACAGCCTGATTGGTTATAGCTCAGTGTTTGCCCTGTTTGGACAAGATGTGATGAGGCATTTGCCTTATATGGACAAGGTCTTATCAGATGGCAACTTGTGATTGGCTGAAGCTTGGCTACTGTGATTGGCTGAGACACAGCTATTGATTGCAAGAATAGACTGTTAAGTTGGTTTGCTCTTGGTTGACACACTAGGTTAGGTTGCAGTTAACTACATACAGCAGCAGAATTGGGCCAAATTTAAGTTAGTTTAACAGAATCAAAAAGTAAGCATACAATCAATTAAGCAAGCCAGTTCAGAAAGGAAGGATTGGTTTACAATGGAAGAAACTGACTGAGGATGAAGTTTTGGATTATCTTTTAAACAGAATGAGATAATTTTGAGAAATGTTTGGTAAACTTAAATATAATTTAATGGTAATATATTAATTTACACAAAAGGGAAACAGGTTTGATATTAATGAAAGTTGTAGGTTTCATAAGAAATGTTCTAAGCTTGAGATTTGGAAGTCAAGAAGAGTGGCAGAGAACTGCAGTAGAACATAAAATACAACTTATCTGCACCAAAGAGGAATGACTCAAGAACCTTCTGACCTTGAGTTGAAAACTCCATGAAGGAATGATAACATGTATCACAAACCAATATGGGATTACAGGATTTTTTTTCAGGTATTGAAAAAATAGCTCTGAAGAATGTACATCTTTCTTTTAACTTTTTACAAAACTTTCGTCAGCATTCAAGAACTATTTGGACAGTTTGGTATGCTAAGTGCTGTTCTTAAACTTCAGAGATTTATGTCACTCATAAATGCTTCTCTCTTTTGCAAGCTCTTCCTCATTATATTAACTCACTGATTTTCACCCCACTGGCCTCCTCCTTAACCTCCGCCCCCATAAATTGGGTGCTAAAAGCCCAAGATTGACAATACTAAAGATATATGATATGTGTAAATCACTGCCATGACGCTAAGAATTTCTCAACTCTTTTTCTAGTATTTGGGACAGAGTTGAGGGTGGCAAAGAAAGGGTGACAATATGAAGCTGTGATGTGGATTTAAGTACCTAATCTAATAATGACCGTTTCTCAGAAGGATAGCTGTTCTATAAAACTGTCTTTATACCTAAAAGGCAGTAAAGTTAAGCCAATTGAAAATGTTATATATGTGTGTGTATATATATACACACATATATATAATCACACCCATATATATACACACACATATAACATATATAGATGTAATAGTTTATATATATATATATATATATGGTGTAACAGGTTTTTTTTTACATTTATATTTAGTGAATTTATGAGTGTTTCATTCACAAAAAAATGTTTTGATTGTTTCTACATTAAAATCTCTTCTGGGTCCCCTGTGATTTTAAGGACTGGTGAATGCAACATACAAGGGCAAAAGGCAAAAATATAAAAAGAGTTAAAAGTTGGAGGGGAGTCAGGTTACACAGAGGTGGTGAGAGAAGATGGGGTTCTGTGAGGAACAAGAACTGCCCTGCTCTGGTTTCTCTGAGGGCTCCGGTTGCCTTCTGTCCCTCCCGCTGCACTTGCTGACAAACGGCATTCATCTCTACTTGGATTCAGAATGTTGCACTTGCCAGGAGAACACAGGTTCTATGGAAATCAGTCTCCATGGGCAGTGCCAGTGGCTGTTTGAAAATTGGGTATCACGATTAAAACAGGGACTGGGCTGGTGCTATGGAAAATTAGTTTCTGTTCTGCTATACATTAGTTTACCTGATTGGTTCATTTCCCATTTAAAGTATGAGTATTGCATATCAAATGCCTTTTTTCTACTCTTTTGAGTAAATGTTTATATTTTCTTCAGTTCCATGCCTTTCAGAATACTTTCATTGACAATCTTAGTTTGAATAAATATTTTAGGCACCTCAAAAATTCTGCCTTCCTTTAGAGACTGCTGGGGGGATTGCAACCTGCAGTAACCCCATTGGAAAGGATATAGCAATATCTGACAATATCTGACAAAACTACATATGCTTGAGGCAGGAGAATCACAAGGTCAGGAATTTGAGACCAGCCTGGCCAGCATGGTGAAACCCCGTCTCTACTTAAAAAATGCAGAAATGAGCTGGGCATGGTGACATGTTCCTGTAATCCCAGCTACTTGGAAGGTTGAGGCAGGAGAATTGCTTGAACCCGGGGGCAGAGGTTGCAGTAAGCTGAAGTCACGCCACTGAACTCCAGCCTGGGTGACACAGAAGAGTCTGTCTCAAAACAAACCAACCAACAACCAAACAAACAAAAAAACTACATATGCATTTACCTTTTGACTCAGCAACCCCACTTCTAATGAAACACTTCTAACGCTACAGAAATTCATGTACATGAGTTTAACTACACATGTTGTTATACATTTCTTCAAACCCATAGAACGCACAATACCAAGAGTGAACCCTAAGGTAGACTATGAACTTTGGGTGATTATGTTATGTCAATGTAGATTAATCAGTTATAACAATTGTACTACTTTAGTGGGGGATATTGATAATGGGGAAGGCTATATATGTGTGGGAGTAGGAAGGGGAAATCTTAGTACCTTCCTTTTAGCTTTGCTGTGAACCTAAAACTACTCTAAAATTAATAAGTTAAGTGATAAAATATATGCATATGTGAAAAAATCTGTTTTCATTAAATAGCTTAGAAAGTCCATAATGGAACATAGCATATATTTTATCTCATATATACTGTCTTTTAACCTTGCTATAATTTTGAAAGCCAGTGGATTATTTTCTTAGGAGGAAAAGCTGTAGATACAGTTTCACTTTAAAGTCTACTGGTGTACCTTGTATTTGGAATTCAAAAGATACTCAAAGAATCAACACTTAGAGTAACCACACTGTAGAGTTGCTTGGGAATCAAAAACCCACTGTGTTTATTTATTGTAATTTAAGAAGGATTTTTTTCTGGTAATAACTTAACCTGGTTCCCAAACCTCTGTGAATAAATTCGGCTTCACGTTTTAAAATGTGGTTGAATATACCCAGGTCTTGTAAATCTAGTCATAATTATGGTATAGAGGACATGCACAAATCAAAACCCTCACCCCTAAGCCAACACTTGGACACTTCACTCTTTCTGTGGCTCTGATTTAAGACTCATATGCTGATCAATCATAGAGCCTTAAACAAACATTTAGATATACTTTTTTTTTATCAGTTCTGTATTTATATTTATATGTTATCTGAAGTTATAAATGTCTTGCCTAAATTCCCTCTTCGCTTTTCATGTAAAAATTAGCTGCCTTTCTAATATTGAATAAATAATTTAGCATGGTAATTCCAATTCAAATCTATGGTGCTTTGGGCTTGAGGCCATTACAAAACTTACAAAACAATAAAACACAGCCTTCAGAATAAGATTTTAAAGCATGAGAAAAAGATTAGACTGAATTTCCAAATGTAAAGCAACAATATCACAAATTAATTTTAACTCATAAAACCCAAAACTTATGCATAACCATTTATTGCAATTTCAAATAAGTCTTTGCTCAACCATTAAAGCAGATTTTCTAAAAAAATAAAAAGAAAAAGACCACAAAAGCCACAAAAATGCCACAAAATGCATTTATAACATAGTGGGATTTATATCTGGGTATTTATCTGTATAATGATAGCTATATCTGTAAATTAATTGAGAGAGAACTGTTTAGAGAGAGAACTATACGAAGTGAAAATCTACAGCAATTACTTTCTGTCTTCTCTACTACTCCTGCTTGGGTGGGAAAACGTGATTTATCTTATATAAAAAGACTGTGTAAGTTCCAGAGTTCCAGAATTTCTGAAAAATTCGAGAGTGATGGGCCCTACATTTTCTGATTGTAAAACCCATGAATATTACAGTGACAAACAGGAAAATTAGAAGAAATTTGGCCTTACTTGTACAGGTGTGTGGACTCTATATTAATTTCATAGCCCAGCTCCGGTCTGCAGTGCCCAGCGAGATCGGTGCAGAAGGCGGGTGATTTCTGCATTTCCAACTGAGGTACCCGGTTCATCTCACTGGGACTGGTTGGACAGTGGCTGCAGCCCACGGAGGGCGAGCCGAAGCAGGGTGGGGTATTGCTTCACCCAGGAAGTGCAAGGGGTCAGGGGATTTCCCTTTTCTAACCAAGGGAAGCTGTAAGAGACTGTACTGGGAGGAATGGAACTCTCCGGCCCCGATACTGCTCTTTTCCCATGGTCTTCACAACCAGCAGACCAGGAGACTCCCTCCAGTGCCTGGCTCGGCAGGTCCCACCCCCGTGGAGCCCAGCAAGCTAAGATCCACTGGCTTGAAATTCTCGCTGCTAGCACAGCAGTCTGAGCTCTACCTGGGATGCTCAAGCTTGGTGGGGGGAGGGGCATCTGCCATTGCTGAAGCTTGACTAGGTGGTTTAACCCTCACAGTATTAACAAAGCTGCCAGAAATTTTGAATTGGGCTGAGCCCTCTGCAGCTCAGTAAGGCAAACCACCTCTCTAGATCTCTCCTCACTGGGTAAGGCATCTCTGAAAGAAAGGGAGCAGCCCCAGTCAGGGACTCACAGATAAAACCCCTATCTCCCTGGGACAGAGCACCTGGGGGGGAAGGGGTGGCTTCAGGCACAGCTTTAGCAGACTTAAACGTCCCTGCCTGACAGCTCTGAAGAGAGCAACAGTTCTCCCAGCACAGCATTCGAGTTCTGATAAGAGACAGACAGCCTCCTCGAGTGGGTCCCTGACCCCTGTGTGTCCTGAATGGGAGACACCTCCCAGTGGGGGCCAACAGATACCTCATGCAGGAGAGCTCTGGCTGGCATCTGCCAGGTGTCCCTCTGGGACGAAGCTTCCAGAGGAACAGGCAGGACTGTTTGCTGTTGTGCAGGCTCTGCTGGTGATACCCAGGCAAACAGGGTCTGGAGTGGGCCTCCAGCAAACTCCAGCAGACCTGCAGCAGAGGGGCCTCGCTGTTAGAAGGAAAACTAACAAACAGAGGAATCGTACCAACATCAACTAAAAGGACGTCCGCTCAGAGACCCCCTCCACAGGTCACTGACTTCAGAGACCGAAGGTAGATAAATCCACGAAGATGGGGATAAATCAGCACAAAAATGCTGAAAATTCCAAAAATCAGAATGCCTCTTTTCCTCCAAATGATCATAACTCCTCACCAGTAAGGGAACAAAACTGGGTGGAGAATGAGTTTGATGAATTGACAGAAGTGGGCTTCAGAAGGTGGGTAATAACAAACTCCTCCAAGCTAAAGGAGCATGTTCTAACCCAATGCAAGGAAGCTAAGAACCTTGAAAAAAGGTTAGACGAATTGCTAACTAGAATATCCAGTTTAGAGAAGAACGTAAATGACCTAATGGAGCTGAAAAACACAGCACGAGAACTTCGTGAAGCATACACAAGTATCAGTAGCTGAATCAATCAAGTAGAAGAAAGGATATCAGAGATTGAAGATCAATTCAGTGAAATAAAGTGAGAAGACAAGATTAGAGAAAAAAGTGAAAGGAAACGAACAAAGCCTCCAAGAAATATGGGACTACGTGAAAAGACCAAATCTGTGTTTGATTGGTGTACTTGAAAGTGACAGGGATAGTAGAACCAAGTCAGAAAACACTGTTCAGGTTATTATCCGGGAGAACTTACCCAACCTAGCAAGGCCGGCCAACATTCAAATTCAGGAAATACAGAGAACACCACAAAGATATTCCTCAAAAAAAGCAACCCCAAGACACATAATCGTCAGATTCACTAAGGTTGAAATGAAGGAAAAAATGTTAAGGGCAGCCAGAGAGAAAGGTCAGGGTACCCATAAAGGGAAGCCCATCAGACTAACAGTGGATCTCTCAGCAGAAACTCTACAAGCCAAAAAGAGTGGGGCCAATATTCAACATTCTTACAGAAAAGAATTTTCAAATCAGAATTTCATATGCAGCCAAACTAAGCTTCATAAACTAAGGAGAAATAAAATCCTTTACAGACAAGCAAATGCTGAGAGATTTGGTCACCACCAGACCTGCCTTAGGAGAGCTCCTGAAGGAAGCACTAAATGTGGAAAAGAACAACCAGTACCAACCACTACAAAAACGTACCAAATTGTAAAGACCATTGACGCTATGAAGAAACTGCGTCAACTAATGAGCAAAATAACCAGCTAACATCATAATGACAGGATCAAATTCATGTATAACAATATTAACCTTAAATGTAAACAAGACAAATGCCCCCAATTAAAAGACACAGACTGGCGAATCGGATAAAGAGTCAAGACCGATCTGTGTGCTGTATTCAGGAGACCCATCTCACATGGAGAGACACACATAGCCTCAAAATAACGGGATAGAGGAAGATTTACAAAGCAAATGGAAAGCAAAGGAAAGCAGAGGTTGTAATCCTAGTCTTGTCTCTGATAAAATAGACTTCAAACCACAAAGATCAAAAGAGCAAAGGAGGGCATTACATAAAGGTAAAGCGATCCATGCAACAAGAAGAGCTAACTATCCTAAATATATATGTACCCAATACAGGAGCACCCAGATTCATAAAGCAATTTCTTAGAGACCTAAAATGAGACTTAGACTCCCATACAATAATAATGAAAGACTTAAACACCCGACTGTCAATATTAGACAGATCAATGAGACAGAAAATTAACAAGGATATTCAGGACTTGAACTCAGCTCTGCACCAAGTGGACCTAATAAACATTTACAGAACTCTCCACCCTAAATCAACAGAATATACAGTATTCTCAGCACCACATCACACTTATTCTAAAATTGACACATAATTGGAAGTAAAACACACCTCAGCAAATGCAAAAGAATGGAAATCATAACAAACTGTCACTCAGACCACAGTGCAATCAAATTAGAACTCAGGATTAAGAAACTCACTCAAAACCACACAACTGCATGGAAACTGAACAACCTGCTCCTGAATAACTACTGGGTAAATAACAAAATGAAGGCAGAAATAAAGATGTTCTTTGAAACCAATGAGAACAAAGACACAATGTACTAGAATCTCTGGGACACATTTAAAGCAGTTTGTAGACGAAAACTTAAAGCACTAAATGCCCACAAGAGAAAGCAGGAAAGATCTGAAATCAACACCTTAACATCACAATTACCAGAACTGTAGAAACAAGAGCAAACAAATTCAAAAGCCAGCAGAAGACAAGAAATAAATAAGATCAGAGAAGAACTGAAGGAGATAGAGACGTGAAATACCTTTCCAAAAAAAAAAAAAAAAAAAAAATCCAGCAGCTGTTTTTTTAAAAACATCAGCAAAATAGACTGCCAGCCAGACTAATGAGAAAAGAGAGAAGAATCAAATAGATGCAATAAAAAACGATAAAGGGGATATCACCACTGATCCCACAGAACTACAGACTACCATCAGAGAATAGTATAAACACCTGTATGCAAATAAACTAGAAAATCTAGAAGAAATGGATAAATTCGTAGAACCATATACCCTCCAAAGACTAAACCGGGAAGAAAACAAATCTCTGAACAGACCAATAACAAGTTCTGAAATTGAGGCGGTAATTAATAGCTTACCAACTACAAAAAGTCGAGGACCAGACATACTCACAGCTGAATTCTACCAGAGGTACAAAGAGCAGAAAGTATCATTCCTTCTGAAACTATTCCAAACAATAGAAAAAGAGGGAATCTTCCCCAACTCATTTTATGAGGCCAGCAGCATCCTGATACCAAAACCTGGGAGAGACACACCAAAAAAAGAAAATTTTAGGCCAATATCCCTGATGAACATCACTCCGAAAATTCTCAATAAAATACTGGCAAACTGAATCCAGTAGCACATAAAAAAGCGTATCCACCACGATCAAGTTGGCTTCATACCTGGATGCAAGGCTGCTTCAATATATGCAAATCAATAAACAGAACCAGTGACAAAAACCACATGATTATCTCAACAGATCAGAAAAGGCTTTTGACACAACTCCACAGCCCTTCATACTAAAACTCTCAATAAGCTAGGTATTGATGGAACGTATCTCAAAATAATAAGAGCTATTTATGGTAATCTGACAGCAAATATCATACTGAATGGTCAAAACCTGGAAGCATTCCCTTAGAAAACTGGCACAAGATAAGGATGTTGTCTCTTACCATTTCTGTCCAACATAGTATTGGAAGTTCTGGCCAGGGCAGTCAGGCAACAGAAATAAATAAAGGGTATTCAATTATGAAATGAGGAAGTCAAATTGTCTCTCTTTGCAGATGACTTGATTGTATATTTAGAAAACCCCATCGTCTCAGCTGGAAATCTCCTTAAGCTGACATGCAACTTCAGCAAAGTCTCGGGATACAAAATCAATGTGCAAAAATCACAGTCATTCCTATACACCATTAACGGACAGAGAGCCAAATCATGAGTGAACTCCCATTCACAATTGCTACAAAGCGAATGAAATACCTAGGAATACAACTTACAAGGGATATGAAGGACCTCTTCAAGGACTACAAACCACTGCTCAAGAAAATAAGAGAGGACACAAACAAGTGGAAAAACATTCTATTTTCATGGATAGGAAGAATCAATAACGTGAAAATGGCCATACTGCCCAAAGTAATTTATAGATTCAATGCTATCCCCATCAAGCTACCATTGACTTTCTTCACAGAATTGGAAAAAACTTCTTTAAATTTCATGTGGAACCAAAGAAGAGCCCACATAGCCAAGACAATCCTAAGCAAAACGAACAAATGTGGGGCATCACACTACCTGACTTCAAACTATATTACAAGGCTGCAGTAACCAAAACAGCATGGTACTGGTACAAAAACAGATATATAGACAAATGGAACAGAACAGAGACATCAGAAATAACACCAGACATCACAACCATCTGCTCTTTGACAAACCTGACAAAATCAAGCAATGGGGTAAGAATTCTCTATTTAATAAATGGTGTTGGGAAAACTGGCTAGCCAAATGCAGAAAGCTGGAACTGGATCCCTTCCTTACACCTTATACAAAAATTAACTCGAGATGGATTAAAGACTTAAAGGTAAGACCTAAAACCATAAAAACCTAGAAGAAAACCTAGGCAATACCATTCTGGACACAGGCATGAGCAAAGACTTCATGACTAAAATACCAAAAGCAGGGGCAACAAAAGCCAAAATAGAAAAATGGGATCTAATTAAAGAACTTCCATGCAGCACAATAAACTATCCTCAGAGTGAACAGACAGCCTACAGAATGGGAGAAAATTTCTGCAATCCATCCATCTGGCAAAGGGCTAATATTCAGAATCTACAAATAACTTAAACAAATTTACAAGAAGTAAAGAAACAACCCCATCAAAAAGTGGGCAAAGGATGGGAACAGACACTTCTCAAAAGAAGACATCTATGCAGCCAACAGACAAATGAAAAAATGCTCATCATCACTGGCCATCAGAAAAATGCAAATCAAAACCACAATGAGATACCATCTCACACCAGTTAGAATGGTGATCATTAAAAAGTCAGGAAACAACAGATGCTGGAGAGGACGTGGAGAAATAGGAACACTTTTACACTGTTGGTGAGAGTGTAAATTAGTTCAACCGTTGCGTAAGACAGTGTGGCAATTCCTCAAGGATCTAGAACTAGAAATACCATTTGACCCAGCAATCCCATTAGTGGGTATATACTCAAAGGATTGTAAATCATTCTACTATGAAGACACATGCACATGTATGTTTATTGTGGCACTATTCACAATAGCAAAAACTTGGAACCAATCCAAATGCCCATCAATGATAGACTGGTCAAATAAAATGTGGCACATATTCAACATGGAATACTATGGAACCATAAAAAGGATGAGTTCATGTCCTTTGCAGGGACTTGGATGAAGTTGGAAACATCATTCTCAGTAAACTTAGCACAAGAACAGAAAACCAAACACTGCATCTTCTCACTCATAAGTGGGCATTGAATGATGAAAACACATGGACATGGGGCGGGGGAGAACATCACACACCGGGGCCTGTCGGGGGTGGGGGCTGGAGGAAATATAGCATTAGGAGAAATACCTAATGTAGATGACGGGTTGATGGTGCAGTAAACCACCATGGCACATGTATACGTATTTAACAAACCTGTACATTCTGCACATGCACCCCAGAACTTAAAGTATAGCTTAAGAAAAAGAAAAAAAATCAGATTCTCTCAATTTGACATGTAGAAGAATTCATTCACTTTACGTTACAAAAGAGTAGTTAAACAATCTCAAATGGTTTCCTTCTCTCGTACATTACAGAAACAGGCCAACCACAAGCTCCGTCTCTAAGACTCCGTGGCAGAAAGAGAACAATTCCAATGATGAGGCAGACTTAGTTCCATGTTATGACCGCATTATAGCACAGTTTTATTTTTACCCAAACATATTCCTTCAACTTAATCTGTGAAAACCTTGTTTTAAATTTTGTAATGTCTGACTATTGAAACAATCCCATCCATGCAAACTCTCTAAAACTTCTCTGAAGAGTGCAATAATCTTTCAAGGGAAAATAATTCTTTCGTTTATCTTTGTTTCATTCTTAATGTATTTATTTCATTCTGGGCTTCTAAAGTTTGGTTTCCCCTCTGGGTTGACACAAGTCTGCTGACTTGGGATGTTTCTTCCTCCTGGAAGACACAGCTCTAGACCAAGGTGCATAGCTTGGGTAATTCAATGAGGTCCGATTACAGCCTCTAATTACCTCTTTCTCCAGGTGCTTTTTGGCAGTGCACAAACTTTGCAGTTATGTCACAGGCTGTGACTTTGTTTCAGGTTACAATTTATATACATGCCTTCATTCCCCTAAATGTTAGGTTTGGGGCTTAAAAGTCATCCTTCTTGGCTATCATTCTATAGTACACATTCAACTTGGTTAAAAAATGTAATAATCATATAGTCACTGCATACAAGTCTAGTACAAGCTTAGATCTTTGGAAATTATATTTCTTTGCTCATAATATATATGATTTCTGATCGATGATTATGTTAAGAAAAATATGATGCCTTTTGTTTTCTCCTACATATTTCTGCTGTCATATCTTAAGCATAACACTATATGTACGAAACAGGAGGATAACCCTTGTCGTCCACTTGGAAGGACGAAGCAAATGTGTTTAAACAATGTGAGACAGGAAAGGGTTAGGGTCTTCACTTCCTCTCTCTCCTGTCATTCAACTGGCCCCTGAATACACATCTCACTTTGTTCTGAGTTTCACATCAATATTATGATGGAAGAAGAGCAAGTTGATATTTTCTATTGAATATACAAGCCATTATGTAAATCTGTCATTCTGAAAAACTCCCTGAGAAGTAACCATGCTTGAAGATGATATTCCGTATAGCATTGAACTAGAAAACCAAATTACTACTGAAACAAGAGAAAACCCTTGTGTCACTTAGTCTGTTTTCTCCTCAAGTGAAAGCCCTAAAGACGGTAACATTGTGGTTGTCGAAATGTGGCAAGAATTGTACATAGGTTTATACATAGGTTCAGGCATTCTGTTTTCAGGAACTAGCCTGCTATATGGTAGAGCTAGATGTTTTTCAGAACCACTTATTAAACCAGTACCACAACTCTGTATTGTGGTTATCACTATCTGCATTCTTTCAGTGAAGCAGCTGGATGGAATAACTTGCTCACTGTCTCATAGCTGGTAAGCAGTGGAGCTGAGAGTCACAGGCAAGGTTCCCAGGTAGCCCACGGATTCACCACGTATATAAGAGCTACACAGTTTCTCTATTAAGCTCCAAACGGAGATGCGCTATGCACCAATAGCACATATTAACCCAGTTATCTGTAAACTCAAGCATGAGTTTATTTATTCATAGGAAATCTGGTTGGGAAATTGAATTTCAATTCACCCTACTGCTCACCATCAAAAGAAGGCTGGCAACTCGAGTAATGGAAACCCTGTGACACCAAATATTAACATTTCATGATTTTCATTCCGGGGAGGCATTCCTTTTGCTAGGATTCTTTCTTCAAAGCAGTGATTTCACAATGCAATTAATTTGCTTTCATTTTACAATTACATACTTAATCCAACAATAAAGAGTGACTTCATACTTCATTCCCTGAACAAGACCTGATGGAGCACTTCATTCTTTGGAGAATGGAAGACTAAGTTATCAATTCTAGCTTTCCCTGATAAGTATCCATGGAGGAAATTGTGAGTGAAATGAACTGGAGCTAATAATTTGGATGAAAAGGATCTCAACCCGAAGGCCATCTGAGACTTAGGAAATAAGCAAATGTTTTTTTCTATGATAAATTATTTTGGTACTTTCATGAGTTTATATTACAAAATTTAAAGTAAGTTATATATTTTAATTTTCTTTCTTTCTTTTTTTTTTTGAGATGTAGTCTCACTCTGTCACCAGGCTGGAGTGCAGTGGCATGATCTCAGCTCACTGCAACCTCCCACTCCCTGGTTCAAGTGATTCTTCTGCCGAGTAGCTGGGATTACAGGTGCCAGCCACCACACCCAACTAATTTTTGTATTTTTAGTAGAGAGACGGGGTTTCACCATGTTGGCCAGGATGGTCTTGATCTCCTGACCTCATGATCCGCTGACCTTGGCCTCCCAAAGTGCTGGGATTACAGGAGTGAGCCCCCGCACCCAGCTTGTATTTTAAATTTTAAGTCATCTTAATACAGTCAGTCCTGAAAACTCTTAATGTTTGTCAAGGTATGACACAGAAATGAACTTTTAAAAAATGTTCTATTGATAACAATATAGTATATACATAATTATTTGATAGATATGATATTTTGCATAAAGGTATCAAGGTTAACAACCAATTTGTATTATTATGTAATAACATTTTCATTAGCAGCTTTATCTGAGACATTCAGGTCTGAATGAATTTCTAGATGAAACCTTTTACATTAAGTTCTCTGTAGCTTTGAGGTATGTTGGCAACTAATGGAATTTGAAGAAGGAATAGCATCTAGTCTTGAGATGGTTTCTATCTTCTTGGCTTGCTAAGAAATGCTAATTTGGAGTGTTGCCAATCAAATCCCTTTTAGTATCATTAAAATTAATTTCACAAACTAATATAATTTAGAAGCATAGTAAGTTACTTAATGCTATTAGCTATGAATACAATGATAAAGAGTATCTTTAAATATTATTATTATACATATCAAACACCTTATTGTACTTATTTTCTTATTCTTCCTAGGTCAAATTATGACTCTATTCTGGATTATTTTAATTATTATGATTTTTGATTTATACAGTCTTTGTACTGGAAAAGCATTTTAAGGTTTTTACAAGTTTAAAATTTGGCTTTATGAGTCTCTTGTTTCTAAATACTGCTTTGGAATAGAGTATTTGGGGATGGTAATTAAGAAAATAATTTATCGTGTTAATTGAAACCACATGCATTTTATACACACACATGTAGTTTAATTCATGCTGTTAGGAAGACATCATATTTTAGTGGTTTTCCCCATTGTTGTTTTCCAGGAATAGGTATCTTTTTCTTCCGGGAATATTTCTGTTCTGCTCACTAAGCACCTTAATAGTTATATAACTCTATTTTCCACTGTACTTATTGACAGGCTCTATATGTTAAAATGTTGATTGCAGATAGGAATGGAAAACTCAGTTTCATGATTGAATATCTTCTCTTTAATGGAAAAATTTGATTGTCTTTTTAATATAGATCAGTCTAAAGGCAAGTGGAGAACATTAGGGTGATCTAATTTTCATCAGTCTTACATTTCAAATCAATTATGCGGACACATTTTTTATGATGTCACGGCCACTTTACAGAAAGTGCAAATGTATGGCAGGACATCTGTAGTGACTTTGTGGGTGCTGTGTTGGAGTCTTGCATTTCCTTAGACCCCGACTAGAGGCATTTCTTAAAACAAAAATCTTAAAAATAGCTAGGAATCATTTGGTGCCTACCTCACTTCTCATTCTCACAACTCACGGCTTAATACCATCCGGGTCTTGACATAATGCTCCGGTGTGCTCCTTCTCAAGTGAGTATAGACTGGAAATACTTTGTCCGCTTTATCTGTTTACTGGCAGCTTTATGTAGACCAGCAATCTCCAACCTTTTCGACACCATTGGCCCAGTTTTGTGGAAGACGGTTTTTCCATGGATGGGCTTTTGGGATGGGGAGGCAGGGGGATGTTTTAGAGATGAAACTGTCCCCTCTCATAAAGAGTGCACAACCTGGATCTCTTGCATGTGCAGTTCACAGTAGAGTTTGTGCATCCATCTGTGATGGTTAATACTGAGTGTCAACTCGGTTGGACTGAAGGATGTAAGCCATTGATCCTGGGTGTGTCTGTGAGGGTGTTGCCAAAGGAGATTAACATTTGAGTCAGTGGGCTGGGAAAGGCAGACCCACCCTTAATCTGGGCAGGCACCACTTTATCAGCTGCCAACAGGGCTAGAATATAAAGCAGGCAGAAAATGGTGAAAAGCTTAGACTGGCTTAGCCTCCCAGCGTACATCTTTCTCCATTGCTGGATACTTCCTGCCCTCAGACATTGGACTCCAAGTTTTTCAGCTTTGGGACTCAGACTGGCTTCCTTGCTCCTCAGCTTGCAGATGGCCTGTTGTGGGATCTTGTGATCATGATTGTGTGAGTTAATACTACTTAATAAACTCCTCTTTATATATATATACACACATACACACACACATATACACAAACATAAATATGTGTACATATATGTATATATGAACTATGTAGCCATGTTTCAGAAATATATATATGTGTGTGTATATATATATATGTGTGTGTATTTATACATATATATGTGTGTATATGTATCTGTATATATGTGTATATATATATACACACACACACACACATATATATATGTATCCTACTAGTTCTGTCCCTCTAGAGAACCCTAATACAGAATCTAATGCCGCTGCTGATCTGACAGGAGGCAGAGTTTGAATGGTAATGTTTATTTGCCTACCACTCACCTCCTCTGTGCCACTCAGTTCTTGACAGGCTACCAACCAGTACCAGTCCATGACATATATAAAAACAAGAAAAACTTAAAAAGAAAAATTAATTCAGCTTATTGGAAAAAAATTTAAAAAACAAATAGTCATTAGGGAGCAGAAATAGATGTCTATGATGATTGCCTATTTCTTTTTCTAGCTAAACCCAAATAAAGCAGTTGTTACAAAAGTTACTGGGAAGTTGACGATTTTTTTTAAAGATCTGTATTAATGATAATAAGGAGTCAGATGTAAGCATGAACCTGTAGGTTTGGGAAGAGTGCCAGACAAAGGCACAAAAGCTATTTTGTGACATAGATCCTATGATGTTACTTGGAAGATATCTTAGATCACTTATTCTAGAGATGAGAAACAAGTTCAGAAAGGTAAGTAGATGTTGGGAAAGTTTGTAATAAAAAAGTAGCAGAACTGAAATAGTCATACTTTCGTAATAAGTAACTTATGGGACCTTCCAGGAACTTAGATTCCTGATTTCTTAAATGAGGCATCATGTCTTGTGGAATCCATCACCTACATATCTCTTGAAATGACACTTTTTTCAAGTCTGTAACTTTCCTTAATCTGATCTTTTAAGAAGTTTATATTTCTCAACATTTATTATCGTGAAACCTAATTAGATTATCTCAAAATTAATTTAATAAAGTTTTAAAAATATGTAAACAAGAGAGCTTTATAAAAGCACATATCTAAAGTGGGTGATAAGCTGTATCTATGTTAGGCCATTCAGAAAGCAACTCACTGTGGCTACAAAAATGGAAAGAGGCCTATTTTCATTAAAAGCAAGTATTATCATTGTTTTTTGATAAATATTACTCAAATAATTCTCTGATCTAGCAACTGAGTAGCCGTGTTTCAGAAATCAAACCACATTTTCAACTCCCACTTAGATCCTTTTTTAAAAGTTTCCATTTGTTATTTTTCTCAAGATTTTTAAATTAAATGTTACTTTTAATTATATTGATCCTACATAGATTTGTGTACTTTAACTTTATTTTACTTTATCACCTGGATAATTTTATGCCTTTAGAACTAAGACGTTTTTAAGGTTATTGTATCAACTTACAACGCATGCCCGCACACATGCAAACTAGACTAATTTAAATATGTGAAATTTGTAAGGGTACCATGTATCAATAACTGAAACACGTTCAATGTCACCATCTTCTCTTTCTCAACTTGTTTTTCCTCCAAAATTCTATTTTATACTAATGACCCATTTGTTTCCTTGTGTGACTCACTCGTTGCCTACATGTATATGAAATCTTCAGAGTTTTGGGGGGAGCTGAACCTACTCCAGAGGCTCAAGACCCATATTTGTAGGCATCTACTAGTCATTTCCATCTGGGCATCTCCTCTTTCAACGTTTGGCATCTTACCAGCCTCATAGTCAAAATGATATCATTCATATGATTGTTCCCAGAGTTAGACACTGTTCCCAAATCTCTTCTGCCCAATGATTGTTCTTTCTCCTTAAATCAGGCAGGCTCAACACTTTTGACAGACTTTTCTCGTACCATACTCATCCAGTAGTAGACCTTCATGAAGTAGCTTATTCCTGTTCTTTCATTAAATTTCTCCTTCCCCCATCCTTCTTCATGGCCTTGTGACCTCAGGTAGCAGCTTCTTGACTGGTCTGCCTCTGGAGATCTCATTCTATTACTATTGCCTGATAAATTCAGCAGCCAGGTTAAACTTCTTCAAGCACAAACTGCTGAGCTTATCCCAGCAGCTCAAATTTCTTTAAAGTGTCTCCATTGCTAATCTAATAAAGACTCTTTATTGACAGCTAAAGAAGTTCAAAATCTGATTTCATCCTGTCTTCTCACTACTTCAGGATAAGTATCCAATATTCTAGCCTGTTAAGTGTTTACAATTCTCCTGAAAGTGGTATATACTATTACGACTACAGTAAGAACCCTTCTTGACATTTATTTGCCTGGAATTCTGCTTCTGGTCATAAAGACGTTACTGGTAGCTGATGTACACTCATGACATGAACAATTATAAAACTGGACAAATATATGAAGCAACTGTTTTCAGGCTTTGGGCCACTGAAGAGAGTCCTTGAAGAGACAAGGAGTAAAAAGAGCATTAAAATGCCAGGACCTAATGCAGGAAACAGTGGCCCTGATCATAATTGCATTTGGCCTTAATGTGTCATGCTGAATGGTATGGAGCAGCCACTGCACCTGTGTAGGGAGAGTCTATTGAGCAGGCATCAGGAGTCCTTGTTCCATGTTCCCTTGTTCTAGTTCTGGATGGAGAGCCATGTACCAGCTCTATGTCCTTGCATCAATGTGCATGCTGACACTTGAAAGCTATAATGCACCAGACAAGAGAATGATGCCTTCAAGTCTACAGTCCACACATGAACTTATGCTTCTATAGGAGTTAAGGATTCATTCTAATTGCATATACTATATTAAGAATACAGTCTTACTGGTATACGCCCTTGGTATCTGAGGAGGATTGGTTCCAGGACCCCCAGATACCAAAATTCACAGATACCCAAATATCTTATATAAAATGATGTGATATTTGCATATAACCTATGCACAGTCTCCTATATATGTCAAATCATCTCTATATTACTTATAATACCTAATACCATGTAAATGCTATGAAAATAGTTGTTATAGTGTACTGTTTTTTACATGTATTATTTGTATTGTTTTATTTTTAAAATTTTTTTCTAAATAATTTTGATCTGCCATTGGTTGAATCTGTGGATGAGGAACCATGGATACAAAGGGTGAAGCGTATTTGCAAGTAAATAATCTACCATTAAAGCACAATCGACTGAAATGAATTTTTAAAAGTTTTTATTAAACTACCAAATGATTGCTAAATGTGATCTGGTTATAAGCTCTGTTTTATGATAATATTTAATTCATAATTGATCTCTAAATTCTTTTCAGTAATCCTTTGTAAACTAAATAAAAACGTGATTTGTGTTATTAGATAAAACTGTGATTTAAAATTTCAAGGTCTGTACATCTTTTTGAAACTCATTTTAGCAGCCAGTAATGCTGATTGTCAGGAAATGTATTCATATAGCGCAGTGTAAATTTTTAATTCACTAATTTGTCACTTCCTCCCCTCAGCAATCAGCTGTCGTTTATGGAAAGCTTACAAGCTGAGTGCATGAAGCCAGGGGGCTTAAGTTACTTCAAGACATTGACTGTAATGTTTTTATGGCCTTGACAAAGATGAGGGATGTCAGTTTTTTTCAGTTTAGTGAGTTTCCACGGAATACAACAATACAGATAGAACAGGAAGTCAGGAAATAAGAGCTTTCCCATAATGGATTCTGTTTATTCCTTGGTTGTCAGTAATTTGACTTGACTGCATCTGATCTGCTGGAGAACAACAGATAGATTCAGAATGCATCACTGCCACTGAGCTACTCACAATATCTCTGACATGTATTAGGGAAATTAATAGAGATTTATTTCTTCATCTTGCTCTTGCTTCTCACCTGCTAGCAATTATATTTTTCCTCACCTGCGAAAGGTTACTTGGATTAGGTTTATGTAATGAAGACAAGGGATCATGAGTCAATAGGAATATACACAGATACATACAAGATATTTTCAAGAATTTTTTTTTATTCTCTCTTGGTTAAAAGATGTAATAATGTAAGTTTCACAGTCTTTATAAAACTTGAAGAGGAAGCTTACTATAATTTGAATATAGGTATTCAGGAACTACTTGTGTAATAGATTAAAGTATGATATAATTAATTTAAAAAAAATTTCATTTAGTAATGAAAATAAAGTGTTCTTCTGGATGATGATTTGGAGAAAATGATTTTCAACTACTTTAAATAAAATTATAACCACCTATATAACAAAAGTCATAAAGTTAAGAAGAAGCAACTTAGGTTTTTGTATCATTAAAAATATGAAGCATTAAGTTTATGTTTTTTTCTTTTTCTCCTTTTTATAAAATTTCAACTTTTAAATTCATGGGGTACATGTGCAACCTTGTTACATGCATATATTGTATGATACTGAGATCTGGGGTTAAGTTGAAAGGTATTTGAGTTTTATGCACAATAGATTTATCAAAATGATTTTCAAAAAGTATTTTGATTGATGTGCCAATTGAAGTTATTTAAAATGTACTTGTTGAATAACATATTAATCTGAAAAATTGCCATTTGTATTGTCAGTCTTTAGTGTGATTGTCACAAACTGTTTGACTAATGGTCAGAATTACTAGCACTGCTTAAATGGGAGTATTCAGAGCTACTTTAAAACTAAAATGAAATTATTTTTTGTGTTTAAATGTTTAAATAAAACCCGAGACACTTTGAATTTAATATATACAGTTATTTTATGTACTGCTAAGAGAAAAAGGAAGAAAAGAATGAAGGGAGGAGGAAATGAAGGAAGGAAGGAGAGACAAAGAGGAGAAAGAAAGAAAAAGGAAGGAAACAGAGAGAGAGAGAGCGAGAGAAAACCCAATACAAATATGTTAGCATGCAAAGTAGGACACAATGCTTTTTTGTTACTTCACATGTTTATTTTATACCTATTGGAAAAGCTGGTTTAGACTTATCTAGATATAAATTTTTATCATGTATGATTATATTGCACATTCTTTAAAAAGATGAAAATAAGAGTTCAGTAAGGTGACTAAGAATTCCGAAAAAATATTCCACTTTCTCTTCTGATTCACTTTTGATGCTGAGCCATCAGTGTCTTAGTTTTCCCCACACTGCCACCCTCTGTGACATGAAAAGTGGTGAGGCTGCAGGACATTTTTAAGAAGTGTTTCACGATTGCCTTCTGTGCTTGACTTACAAGCTGTTGAGACACATTCTTCGAGTTTTATTTTCTTGGTCTCATCAGAATATGTCACTGGAATGTTTTCAGACAACAGTCCCAACGGATATTCCTAACTCAAAGCCCTTAAAGTGTTTGTTGATTGATACGCAGAGGGCCAAGTTCTCACCTGTGCTGGGTTTGAGAATTCTGCCATGGCCACCATAAGGCCAAAAGGGATTGTTAAGAAGACACTGCCTGTCCTCTTTATTCTGATTTCAGAAACATTAAAATGGAAGAAATGCGCGTTTCAGAATTGTTGAGATGGACTGTTTTATCATTGACTTCCTTTCGTCATAGTTCCTTTCCTCCATAAAGGAAGGAACTATGCAAATTCCTTCCTTTATGGAGCTTGCATAATTACAAAGTTGTTAGTTGTGCATCTTTTGTGGCTCTGCTTTAACACTCACCTGCGATAAGAGAGAGGGTGAAGGCTTTCTTGTCAATGAGTTTCCACTGTTTGTGGATCAGTAGGAGCAAGAGTTATCTTTTGAGATTGGTGGGTGGTGGGGTCATTGGTGGTAACAGTTCAATGTGTGTTTGGAATAACCTGTGCAGTTACTGAGAGAGATAATCTGGAAAACAAAGAACCTAATACACTGAAGGCAAAAATGAGGTTACATAGTGACTCTGGTTCACATTAGTATTTCTTTTTTTCTGGGAGTGTTCAGCAGGGGTGTAGAAGCAGGAATGGTATAGGGTTGGGCTGAGCAAAGGTAGAGGTTTTATAAAGTCAGCTTAGACGGCTCTAATTTCTGGGGTGTTTAACAAGACCATTGCAAAGGGTAACATTGCACACAGAATTAAAGAGGAGAGACATGAAACCACTTATTGATTGTATTTCTAGGTAACGTATATATGAATTAAAACTGAAAAAGCATGCATAAAGATTTTAAAAATCCAGATGCATCTTGTTTGAAACGTAGGCCTTCTTTGACTGTAATTTATAGTCTCATGACAATTTATGGTTCTCTTTTTATGTAACCATGTCTGAATTCTGAAATCCTGAAACCAATTTAGAATGGAAATATTCAGAGCTACTTTAAAACTGAAATGAATTTTTTTTTTTTTTTTTACCGAATCAAAGAATAATCTGCTGCAGGTGCAACCTTTACAACACCGTTATGGAAATAAGTCAAAGATCGTTGACTCAGTACGTCCTGTATTAGAAACCAAATGAGTGTGTGTCATCATTGAAAGGGAAAAAAAATAGCAACCTGGGAAACCTGGAGCCACATTAGCGGCTGCTTCAATTACTGAAACCACAGTGTGTGTGATGTTTACTTCCTGGGTAACCGTACATGAAATGTATGAAAGCTACTTAGGGCTGCTTCTAGTACATTTGGATTGATCTTCTTTGATTCCTAAGCTCTGAATGAAAATAATCAATATAAGCAAAGCTTTTTGCCATTTATATTGTGATATATTTCAGCTAAAAACACATGACCTTGAGCTGAACAATGCATGGACTTCTTCCTTAAAAATTATTTATTAATATAATTTATTATGAAATGATCTTAAGTAAACCTGGAAGGATTGATCATGACAAGAATAAGAGTAATGAGTTTCTTCTCAATCCTGTTCTTTTACTTTACAAATGCCAATTGTGAGATGTCCATGTTATAGAGAGCAGAGTCCTACTGGTTGATGTAATGCTGTCTTAAGGAAATATATGGCTGTGTTTTGCAGAATGGGGGTGGTGGTTGCACCTTGAATAATGAAAGATTCAGGAAATAATAGTAACTGACTGAATATAAGAACCTTAATCCCCAATGTTTTCTTAACAGGTTAAATATCTGCCTGAAAAAGAAATTAGTTAAGTCGCTCTTACATGTGAAAAACTAGAGGCATTCCCATTAAGGTGCAGTATGGACAACTGTATTTAGTGATATATCTGTTTAAAATTGTTCAGTAAGTGCTAATCAAAACATTCTGTAAAACAATATGAAATGATAAATTCTGAATGTTGAAAAACTGAATGATTTATGTAACCCAGTATAACTGATAAATGATTAGAATTAATAATCTTCCAACAGGGCAGCAAGATAATATACATAAACCAATGCTCCCCACAGTTGACAAAATTTTTTATCTGTCTTATCTGAAACATATTTTCATGATTAAGAAGTGTCAAACAATTAGGTAGAGAAAAAAATAAATGTACCTAATCATAATAAAGGCCATATATGACAAGGCTGCAGCTGACATTATCCTCGACAGTGAAAAGCTAAAAGCTTTTCCTCTAAGATCAGACACAAGACAAGGATGCCCATTGCCACTTCTATGCAGCATAGGGCTAGAAGTCCTAGCCAGAGCAATTAGGCAAGAGAAGGAAATAAAAGACATCCATATTGGAAAGGAAGAAGTAAAATTATCTCCATTTGAAGATGACATGGTCCTGTATGTAAAAAAAAAACCCGAAAGATGCTGCCAAAACATGGTTAGAACTAAGGCATTCAGTGAAGTTGTAGGTCACAAAAGCAGCATACAAAAATCACTCATGTTTCTATACACTAATATTGAATTAGCGGAGTTTCTTTAATGAAAATCTTTTAAAAATCTGATTTACAATAACATCAAAAGGAATAAAAGTGCTAATGAATAAATTTAAAGAGGAGAAAGATCTATATACCCTGAGAAGTAGAAAACATTGATGAAAGACATTGAAGATGACACAAATTGACAGATAACCCATGCTCATGGGTTGGAAGAATTAGTATTGTTAAAATGTCCGTACTACCCAAAGTCATCTACAGATTCAATGAATGTAATCTGCACCAAAATCCCAATGGCATTCTTTACAGAAATAGAAAAATAGTTCTAAAATTTGATGGTACCATGAAGAACAAAGCAATCTGGAGCAGAAGAACAAAGCTAGAGGCATCATACTACCTGATTTTTAAGGGTACTGAAAAGCTATGATAATAATTTAAATAATATGGTACTGGCATAAAAACAGACATAAAGACTAATGGAACAGAATAGAGATCCCGGAAATAAACTAACCTACATATGGTCAACTAGTCTTTGACAAAGGCATCAAGACCAAACAAAGGGAAAAGGGCAGTCTTCAATAAATGGTGTTGAGAAAAATGATGTCTGCATGCAAAATAATGAAATTGAACCCTTATCTTAAACCATACATAAAAATCAACTTAAAATGGAGTAAGAATTAAATGTAAGCCCTGAAAATGTAATAATTCTAGAAGAACACACAGTGAAAAAGCTCCTTAACATTAATCTTGGCAATGATTTTGTGAATGTGACTCCAAAAGAACAGGCAACCAAAGGGGAAGAAGAAACCCAAGCAAGCAAGCCTACATCAAACTAAAATGTTTTGGCACAGCAGAGGAAACAATGAACAAAATGAAAAGGCAACCTATGGAATGAGAGAAAATATTTGCAAACCATGTATCTGCTAGAAGGCTAATATCCAAAATATATAACAAAACTCATATAATTCAATATTTACGAAAGACACACATAACCCAATTTAAAAATGACCAAAGGAACTGAACAGACATTTTTCCAAGGAAGACATACAAATGACCAACAGGTATATAAAAAGGGCTAAATAACACTAATCATCAGGGAACTGCAAATGAAAACCTTGGTGAGATATCACCTCACATCTGTTAGGATGGCTTTTATTAAAAAGCCAAATGATAATGACTGTTAGTGAGGTAAAGAGCAAAGAGGACCCTCATCGTGAGACTGAAAATTGGTGGAGCCATTAGGGTATGGCATTTTCTCAAAAAATGAAGAACAGAACTACCAGACAGCAATCGCACTATAATGGGTATATGTGGGACTATTAAAAAGGAATTAAAATCAGTATACCAAAGAGATATCTGCATTCCCATATTCCTTGTGGCATTGTTAGCAATAGTCAAGATATGGATACAACCTAAATGTCTGTCAGTGGATGAATGGTTGAAGAAATTGTAGGTTACACACACACACACACACGTGCGCACGCACACACATGAATTTTGTTCAGCCTTAAAAAAGAAGGAAATCCTGCCATCTGCAAAAGCATAGATGGAGGACATTATGCCAAGTAAAATAAGCCAGACACAGAAAGAAAAATGCTACATGAGCTCTCTTATATGTGCAATTGAAAGAAATTGGATCCTTAGAAAAAGAGTAGAAAGATGGTTGCTAGAAAGATGGTTGCTAGGGGTTTGGGTGTGGGGAAAATGGGAAGACATAGGCCAAAGGGTACAAACTTTCATTTATAAGATTAATAAATTCTTGAGATTAAATGTACAGCATGGTAACCATAGTTAATGTATATTTGAAATTTGCTGAAAGAGTAGGTCATAAGTCTTCCCATCACACACACAACATCTTATATGAAGCAATGGATATGTTAATTAGCTTAATTGTGGTGGTTACTTCACAATGTCTATGTAAATCAAAACAATAAAATATCCAGTAACACAAATTTCTGCTCTATGTCTTGAAAATAAAATTTAAAAAGGAAAATAAGGAAACAATGCTTTCCTATAGACTAACAATAACAATACAGTGAGAAAAGATGCCATTCGCCAATGTCAATACAATATAAATCGCTAGACATTTATAAATTATTTGAGAGTCAGTCTGAAAGCTCACTGAATGTATTAGTCCATTCTTGCATTGCTCTGAAGAACCACCTGAGACTGGGTTATTTATATAACAAAAAGAGGTTTAATTGATTCACACTTCTGCAGGCTGTACAAAAAGCATGGCTGAGGAGGCCTCATGAAACTTATGACAGAAGGCAAAAGGGAAGCAGGTGTATCTTACGTGGCTGTAGGAGGAGGAAAAAAGCAAACGGGGAGGTGCTACATGCTTTTAAACAACCAGATCTCGTGAGAACTCACTATCACAAAAATAGCAAGGGAGAAATCCATCTCCAAGATCCATTTACCCCCAACCAAGCCCCACCTCCAACATTGGGGATTACAATTTGGCATAAGATTTGTGCAGGGACACAAATCCAAGCCATATCACTCTGCCCCTGGCCCCTCCCAAATCTCATGTCCTTCTCACATTGCAAAATACAATCATCCCTTCTCAACAGTCCCCCAAGTCTGAACTCATTTCAGCATTAACTTAAAAGTTCACAATCCAAAGTCTCATTTGAGACTAGTCAAGTTCCTTCTACCTATGAGCCTCTGAAAAAAAAAATAAAGAGTTATTTACTTCCAAGATACAATGGGGGTACAGGCATTTGGTAAAGACTCCTATTCCAAAAGGGAGAAATCAGCCAAAACAAAGAGGCTACAGGCCTCATGCAAGTCTGAAACCCAGCAGGGCAGTCATTAAATCTTAAAGCTTCAAAATAATCTGCCTTGATTCCGTTTCTCACATCCAGGCCACAAGGGCTGGGCTCCTAATACCTTGGGCATCTCCACCCCTGTGGCTTTGCAGGGTACAGCTTCTGTGGCTGCTTTCATGGGCTGGTATTCATTGCCTATGACTTTTCAAGGCACACAGTGCAAGCTGTCAGTAGATCTACCATTCTGGGTTCTGAAAGATGGTAGCCCTTATCTCACAGCTCCACTAAGCAGTGCCCCAGTGGGGACTCTGTCTGGGGTATCCAGCCCCACATTTCCCTTCCACACTCCCATAGTAGAGGTTCTCCATGAGGGCTCTGCCCCTGCAGCAGACTTTTGCCTGCATATCCAGGTATTTCCAAACTTCTTCTGAAATCTAGACAGAGGCTCCAAAGACTCAATTCTTGCCCTCTCTGCACCTGCAGGCTTCATACCATGTGGAAACTGCCATGGCTTCTGGTTTGCAACCTCTGGAGCAGCAACCTGAGATGTATCTGGGACCCTTTTAGCCATGGCTAGAGCTGGAGTGTCTGGGACCTCAGGGAGCAGTATCCTGAGGTTGCACAGAGTAGTGGGGCCCTGGGCCTGCCTTAAAACCATTATTCCTGCCTATGCCTCCAGGCCTGTAATGGGAGGGGCTACTGCAAAGGTCTCTGAAATGCCTTCAAGGTATTTTCCCCATTGTTTTGGCTATTAACAATGGGCTTCTCTTTACTTGTGCAAATTTCTGCAGCTGGCTTGAATTTCTCCCCAGAAAATGGGTTTTTCTTTTCTACCACATGGTTAGGCTGCAAGTTTTCTGAACTTTTTACTCTGCTCTCCTTTCAAATATAAGTTCCAGTTTCAGATCATCTATTTGCTCGTGAATATGACTGTATGCTGATAGAAGCAGCCAGGCCACAGCTTGGACACTTTGCTGCTTAGAAATTTCTTGCACCAGATACCTTATATCATCACTCTCAAGTTCAAAGTTCTGCAGCTCTCTAGGGCAGAAACACGGTGCCACGAGTCTGTTTGCTAAAGCATGGCAAGAGTGACTTTCACTTCAGTTCCCAATAAGTTCCTCATTTTCATCTGAGACCACCTCAGCCTGGAATTCATTGTCCATATCACTATCAGCATTTTGGTCACAACAATATAACAAATCTCTAGGAAGTTCCACGGTTTCCCACAACTTCCTGTCTCCTTCTGACCCCTTCAAACTAGTCCAACCTCTGCCTGTTACCCAGTTCCAAAGTCACTTCCACATTTTCAGGTATCTTTATAGCAATGCCCCACTTCTCAGTACCAATTTTTGGTATTCGTCCATTCTTGCATTGCTGTAAAGAACTACTGAGATTGGGTAATTTATAAAGAAAAGAGGTTTAAAAGGCTCACAGTTCTGCAGGCTGTACAGGAAGCATGGCTGCAGAGACCTCGGGAAACTCACTATCATGGCTGAAGGTGAAGGTGAAGCAGGCATGTCTTCCATGGCTGGAGCAGTAGGAAGAGAGTGAAGGAGGAGGGGTTGCACACTTTTAAACAACCAGATCTCATGGGATTTTACCCACTATCAGGAAAACAGCAAAGGGGAAATCACCCCCATGATCCAATCACCTTCCACCAGGCCTCTCCTCCAACATTGGGGATTACAATTCAACAAGAGTTTTGGGTGGGAACACAAATTCAAATCATATCACTGACTAAAGTCATGGGTTCTGGAACCAAGAGTGTATAACAAAAATACTAGTTTTGTCACTCACTGGCTAGGTTGTATTAAGTCATTCATTCATTTAATTTAAAGGGACCTCTCTGTGCCTTGGTTTTCTATCTGTGAAATGAAAATAATAATTATAAAAATAATAATAATGCCAAAGTCATATGGTCATCGTGAGACTTAGAAGAGTTAATTGTTGTAAAACATTCTAACAGTGCCTACAATATAGTAAAAACTGTGAACATTAGTTATATTAATAATAGAAAACTTTAATGAAGAGCATAAATAATTGGATTAAACAGTAACCACAATATTGAACAAGAAGACAGTATTCAACAGTGTCAGTTCCTCCCAAATTAGTCTGTGTTTAACCCAAATCCTATCCCAACCTCATCATAGTTTGTTTCTTTATGGCCAGGTGCAGTGGCTCACGCCTGTAATTTCTGCACTTTGGGAGGCTGAGGTGGGTGGATCACTTGACGTCAGGAGTTTGAGACCAGCCTGGCCAAAATGGTGAAACCCCATCTCTACTAGAAATGCAAAATTAGCTGGGTGTGGTGGTGCACACCTGTAATCCCAGCTACTCTGGAGGCTGAGGCAGGAGAATCACTTGAACCCGGGAGGCAGAGGTTGCAGTGAGCCAAGATAACACCACTGCACTCCAGCCTGGGTGACAGAGCAAGACACCATCTCAAAAAAAAAAAAAAATGTGTTTCTTTAATGAAAGTGATATGTTATAGTCATATAGGGTACAAAGTTCAGACTTAGACAATCTGAGTTACTTTATGTTTGCAACCTTTATTCCCCTAATTCATAAAGCAAATGTAACAATAAAGCCTGTCTCATATGAGTAAATTTGATTACCTATGTAAATAAAGTTTTTAATACAATCCTTGTCCCATAGAAATAAATACAAAAGTGGTAGTTGACTTTTTAAATTAGTATTTGGAGGACAAAGAATTTTACTATAGGCATAATTACATAAGAGTAGAAAAGTATTTTTTCTAAAAGGGAGGGCAATTAATAATAGTCTCTTAGACACAAAAATGTGTTATCCATCTTCAGCAATAAATGTGGCACAAGTTCAATAAAGTAAATGGAGCTGAAGATAAAATATGAAATCAGATTACAGTAACAGTACACAGTAGTACGTAAAAATCTTCTCTATATCAGTACCACTTTAAGCATTTTACTTATAAATGAATCACAATGAGATTAAGTGATCTGCTCAAAGTCTGTTGAGTATCAGGTGGAATTGGATCCAAGCAGCTGACTCTAGGGTCTGTACTCTTTGCCAGGGTGCTGGAAGATTCTATGAGTTATAGAGTTGAAATTTTAGATCATGAGAGAATAGTTGAAGAATTAAATGGTGCTAAGATAACTTATTAATTGGAAAAAATAAATGTAGCAAAACAGGCATCAGGTCGATTAAAGATTGCAGCATGTTAAAAAACATAAATTAGGGGAAAATAATTGTGAGGAGGACTTTCCAAGTGCAGCAAGTTGTAAGACTGAACCCAAGTAGGTCTGTAGATTCCTCTTCCCTGAAAAATGGATAGGTCAGTAGCTTACTTGGCATCTATTAGCAAGAGTTGATAAGGTTGCAGAAAGGGGCTTTTGAGGAAATTGTCTGCGTCACCATCCCTAGAAAGTAACAGCTGAGGCATGGTGATTAACAGGGCAGGACCAAATAGCCTTGGTTTCATGGCCTATATTCTCAGGCAGAATTAAATTCCATTGAGTTTAGTTTATCTTGGTAACAGGAACACCTGCTGGTTGCGCTGTGGGAATATAATAGTCAAAAAAAAAAAAAAAAGTCAGTGTTCTCTCTGCCCTCATGGATGGAGCCAGTTTACAAAGATGAATGAAAGAGACAGAAAATTATATAAGAAAGTATATGTGCTAAGTGGTATGACAAACGTTCAGGATGCAATAGAATAGAAATATACTAAATCCAGATTTAACATATATAGAAGGCAGTATCTAAGCTAAAACCCAAAAGTTAAGTAAGATTTAGCCAAGCAAGCCTGCTTCTTTGTCTATGTCTGTCCATGAACATGACTATACTGTATCCAGATGGTGAAGACAGAAACCTGGATTTCTAAAGAAATAGGCAAATACACAATTAGATGCATACACTTGGACTCTGGAGCAAGATCATGGCTAGATGTGGAGGTATCCTTAGGAAAGCAGTTAGTGATGGGATGCCCTTGAATTGTCAAGGGACAGAGTGTAGAGTTAGCACAGATCCTGATGCAGCCTTGAGAAGGTTGCCAATGGTTATCGGACAGGTGGAGAAACGCAGAAAGAAGAGTGAGTGGTGCAGGAGTCGTTTGGGAGAACATTAGGGGTGTGAGTTGTCATAAACTAGCAGAAAATTATTTCAATTATGGAAGAGAGGTGAAGCACAATTTCACTGACAAGCAGATAGCAGGGGTTTGGGGGGCGCACTACCAGCAAAGTGGCTTGCATGGAAGCCACCCTTTAGTGGGTGGAGCGACTGGTAGAGATGAGAGGGACAGGTCGGTAGGGAATAAGAAATGCTGTGCGGAACACTGAAGGAGGACCAGCTGATGCTGGATTCCTCACAGCATGGATTCTCCTGAGCAGCGTCCTGTCCAGTTGTGCTCTTTTTGCAGCCGAAGTTAATTTTGTTGGAACTTAGACATGGAGAAGGAAGACAGCTTTATTGATCCAGTTTTGGACTTTTTGCCAGACTAGCAATGACCAGAAAATTGACAAAGGAATTGGGGTGGTGCAGTATTTGAGGAAAGCTGGCTGAGTTTTTAAATACACCATGGAGCCCAGCTGAAGGCGGAAGGGAGCAAAGAACAGTAGAGTTTGCTCAATGAGCAGAAAGGGTGATGGAGACAGGGATAGTAGTGACTGAGTACTCTACAGGTGCGGGTATAATTTTACTAGTTAGGATGTACTGAAAGTGTTGGAAGAGGAGGAGGCTGAATCGGAATAGAAGACAGAAAAATAAAGGTCGGTTTTAGAAGGATGCGAATGAGAATGTGTGGCTGCTTTGATGTCCTGGAAGCACCGTGTGTGCATGGGGACTCAAGATGCCCCAAGTGTCAGCAGCTTCCTGAGCACTGACGGACCGGGGTGCACCTTTCCACCTGACTGCAGAAGGAGGTCAGGCAACTTGAGGAAACTCAACATTTGCAGACATTCTTCAAGAGGCTGGGTCGTTTGTCCTGCTCCTGTGCCATGATCAGGAAGAACAGCATCTTAGAGAGGAGGGGAAGAAAACCTTCTACCTTAGCAGATAGGAACAAAAAGACAAATCGAACCAAAAATATTTTAAAATATCAAGTACACAAAATTGGATCCTAAGAAATAGGAAGCCAGGACTTTTCCAGGCATCATTGGTAAAATATTTCTTGAAGATAATTTGGAAGTATGTATCCAACATTTTAAGTTAGCCTGTGAGTTGTTCCATTGATGGAAATGTATTCCAAGGAAACGTTCAGACAAGAGGACACTGGCACATGCTTGAGAATGTGTGTTTTGGTGTCTATTACTGTGAAAGGCTCTGGTGCTGGAAACAGACCCTGTTGAATATGAATCCCAGCTTTGCAGTCTGCCATCTTGATGACCTTGGGCGACTGCTTAATCTCTCTAAGCCTCATTTTTGCCTCATCATAAAATGATTACCACTAGTAATGGCTCTTCAGAAAGTTGTGAGGGAAGCTAGGATGATACACATAAGACTCTGAGCACAGCAGCTGAAACATAACATGGGAAATATTCAGCATATTTTATCCACAGTAATAAAGAAGGAAAAACAAAACAAAACAAAAGGCTAGAGGGAGGGGCGATGGGCTCATAGACTTAGAGAACAGAGAGAAGAACAGAAAAAGGAAAAAAGGACAGAAAAGAAAAGGAAAAGGAAAGAAAAAAGATTCACAGAGGACTGCTGAAATAAATACGTAAAATGGAATCATATGTTTTATGCAGATTGAATATTTATGTGTATTAGCAAGAACCGCGGTGGAAGATAGGTTTTTAAATTTAAAAAAAAAACCCATAAAACTATAAAACTAGATAAATAATACACTGTTTATGTTTAAAAGTTGAACATTATTTTCGTAAACTAAATATTAATATAGATGAAATTTCCTACTGTACTTTTTCGCAGGTAATGTGATTGTTATTTTATTCTTTATGCTGTTTGTTTTTCTAAGCATTTTATGATAAGGACGTATACTTAGATAAGCAGTAAGGACAAGATATTTTTATTTCCCTGGTCTAAAAATGAAACAGTTACAAGTGCACAGAAATACAGTGAAACTATCTGGAAGTGCTATTAATCCTTTCTTAATTATTGCACTAACAGTGATTCTCAGTTTGTTGAAAGACTATAATGACTATCGACATATTCAAATATCTGGATAAAAATACATTTTTATAAAAGGAAAATTTAAAAATATAGATAAAGAATCGTTCACATATGATTGAATTTAATATAAATAACTATAGGAAGAAGTGATTTATTTTAACCATGCACCTTTTTAGGCAAATACAAAGTGTTTTTAATGTCACCTTTTTAAGACAGTGTTGTGACGATGAGCAAAATTTCTGGGATAGCATTCTGTGTTATATGGACCTGTTTCACATTCTGTTGAGTCATAATATAATAAATATGGGGAGGGAACCATTATAGCTTGTAGTTTGAAATTATATATCAAAAAATTAGACTGGGCATGGTGGCTAATGCCTGTAATCCCAATATTTTGGGAAGATTGAGGTGGGAGGATTGATTGAGGCCAGGAGTTCAAGAACAACTTGGGGAACGTAGTGAAACCCCGTCTCTAGAAAAAAATTAAAAAATTAGCTGGGCATGATAGTACATGCCTATAGCCCCAGCCATTTGGGATACTGTGGCAGGAGGATCCCTTGAACCCAGGAGTTTGAGCCTGCAGTGAGCTATGATGGTTATGCAGCTGCAGTCTAGCCTGGGCGACAGAGTGAGACCATGTCTCTTAAAAAAAAAAAAAAAACTGTGAAAGTATATATATATGTATTTGATGATTTTAGAATACATCTACTTTTTTTGCCATCAAGCTGAATTAGTTCTTCATACCTCTAATTATCTAACTGATAAAAGATCAGTTAAAATAGTTTTATTTTGATAGTTATCCACAGTTTGACTTATAGGTGACAAGCATCAGTTGTTCAATTTTATGACCATATGGTAGGGAGTCATGACTGATTTCCTTTGCTGTTATGTTTTTGTAAAACCAGCAGAATTAAATACTATATATTGCTTGGTATCATGTACAGGACTTAACTCTTATAGAAATTGGACATAACAATTACTATTGTTATGTTTCTTGCCTAAAACATCTTCGAGATGTTTAAAGCAAGAAGATAAGCTAATTTAATGTGAAACATCCTACATAAAGTGCCACGTTGGTACCTGTGTCCTATATCTGACCTGACACATTCCTGTCAGCCTTTCAAATACTATTATCTAGGTTTTTTTCACTTTTTCTTATTGATTCATTTATTGATTCAACTATTAATGAAACTTTCCCACTGTGGAGAAGAACAGCCAAAAGTAATAAAGTCGGCCTCTAGACTAAGTGATTTTATTGTACTTCATGCACTAAATATTTAAGAAATAAAATCAATGAGTTCCTTCCAATCTTTGGTCTGCTTTATGTATTCAACAGCTGGAGTAGGTCCTTTTTTTTTAACGTTTCTTCCTCTATTCAAAAAGTTATTTTCATTAATAAATATGACGTCAAATGAATAATAATAATGACCAGGAACAAAAAGTGAAAAAATGAAATTCTTTAATTTTACTTCATATATGTATTCAGAGCAATAGAAACAAACAAATATTACAGTACATAAAAGGAAATAAGTAATTATGTAACATTTTTTAATTACATTAGTGCATTTTTTGGGAAAAAAGAGAAAAAACATTGTAGTTATTTTTTGGTCTCACAATAATAAGTAATCTCAGTAAAGTTTAATAACAAATTACAATTATATGAGAATAACAATTTCACAGTAACAAGTTTCTATCATAACGGTGTGCTTAAACATAAATAAAATATTAAATGTATGAACTAAAATGTGCACGCATAGACACATAAAATATTACACCTTACAGTTTGTGATCTATTTTACTGTTTTAAATTTGAAATAGAATTCAACTGCCAAGTGCTTACATAGATTATAACCGAAGATCTGTTTCTTTGCTGTTATTACTGTAGTTTTGTTAATTTGAATCTAAATTCAGAACTCTCTGGTGATACAGGGATCGGAGACACAGACAGCACTCGCACAATTCTGGACCACTACCAACTTCTTCCTGACCCAAATCCATGCAGCTTGAGTCTCCATATTTTAGGGGTTGACCGTATAGCAGGAAGTTCCATATATTACATGCAATTAGAACTTCACAGTAACCATGACAATTATTTAGCCCTTAGACCGAAAAAGAATTGAGGGGTTGAGGAGTATTTGATCTGTGACATTGCTTAGAATTGCTGGCACACAATGATAAGAAAAGCAGACTGAATGCCAGTTGGTTTCTTATTATAATTAAATTCCTCACAAGCTCACCCTTATTGTCTGTGCCTAGGATCTGTGGCCCCAACGTCACATTTGTGGGCAACCTGCTTCCTCCTTTGAGGCCTGGTGGTGACAGCTAGCCTCCTGTCACCACTTGGCCCTCACCTCCCAGCCCCACCCTCGACTCACTCTGACCAACTCCACTGCTGCTTCCTGTGCCTTGAATATAGCAGTTTGCATCTACCCCAGGGCCTTTGCCCATCTCTTCCTCTGCCTGGAAAGTTTATCCATCAGAGCTCATGCTGCTGGCTTCATCATCTCCTCCAATTCTTTGCTCAGTGCCACCTTCTCAAAGCACCTACTTTGACTCAGCTGCTTCAAATTGCAACCCCCTTGTTCTATGATTCCTTTGTAAAATATGTGATTGCCATCTTCCAACAAAATACATAATTTGATGATTATTATAATATTCTTTATGTTCTGCCTCCTGCTGCTAGAATCGAAACTACACAAGGATGGGGATCTTGATGTGTTTTCATTATGGATATGTTTCAAACACCTGGACTGTACCTGCGACATAAATAGGTGGTCAATATGTATTGATAGAATGGATCTACCTCAATATGTAGTAGGTGTAAATTGGGGCACGAAATTTTTCTCCAAACTTTGTGGGTTTTTTTTTTCACTTTTAAGAAACGATGTTGCTATTTTTACCTGCCAAGCTCATACAATGTAATATTCTCTGAGAAAAACAATTACCCTAAACCTTAATGAAAGAAAGCTACAATTGTTACGCACCGTAAAGAAAAGGGAATGGAATCAATGAACAGTTTTATCATTTTTAAACATGTAAATTATTTTGTATTACCTAAATGAATCCTTTTAATAACCTTGCAAGTGTGGCCAAAAAAAAAAAAAAAAAAAAAAAAAAAAAAAGAGAGAGATATCCTTTTACTCCTCTTCTGAGAAGGAAATAGATGCTCAAAGAGATTAAGTATCTTTTCCAATGGGAAGTGGTTACTCCTAGTAAAACAGATTAGAGTGTGGTTTATCCTGTTCCTGGGCCAGTGATGTTTCTACTGTGTTCATGGAACTCTCACATTGCACACTTCAGAGCAGAATGTCTGAGAGAGTTATAATGTGCATATTTGATGCTTCCAGAGAAGCAAAGTTCAATCACTGTTAAATGAACAAAGTTATTTAACAACTTCACATGTAATCATAAAAAGTGAGGCGGGCTCACCTTTTTGAAATCCTATGCTGAAAAAAGAAAGAAAGAAAAAAGAAATTCTATGCTCAGAATGACCTTGAATACGTGCATGGCTATCTTTGCCAAAACCTTCCTGACACCTTGAGCCCACCATGTGTCTCACAGTAAACACTGATATATTGGGTTTTATTTTAGTGGAATGAACGATATACTCAGTAAAAGTTAAATACTTTAGAGTACTCTCCTAATGCCATCTGGGTTACACCACTCCCATTGGTCAGCAGAGTTGATAGGGCTCAGTATGTCTTCAGAAGCTCTGTCCAAAAGAATGATTCTGGTGGACCAAAATGACTCTTTCTCATCCGAGAATGTCTGAATAGCTAAGCAGTCCTAAAAATAGCAAAGGTGATTGCTAACAGAGTGATGCCGAGACCCTGTGTTCTCTGTTTTTGCGTGTCATGTGGCTCATGCCACATTCCACTCAAGTGCTTGATGAGGAAGATTCAGGCTTTCCCTTGATGCTGCTAGGCAGTCAGGGCACAGGGGGTGTGCAGATTTGAACCTAGGTATGTGTGACACCAGTCCGGTTGTCTTATTAATTAATCATACTTACAAATATATGCTTTTTGCTATTGTTGTTTGTTTTTTCTAGATAGTATAACATTACACCTATTTATAGATGTCCAACATATCAACATTACATGCCAAGGATTTGCACCCAGTGTGTGGCAGCCTTTGGGAATTCTTGATTGCTAAGGAAATGTTCACAGCTTTGCAAAGCTGTCCATACCAAGGCGATTCTATTCATTCAGTGAACCTTACATAACCAGTAATGCAATTAGTGATGAAAAGAGACAGTCTGCAACTCCATGTAATTTATGTGCATAATAAAGTCACCATTGACATTGAATTACTTATGTGTGTTTCCTTCTATTTTGCAATTGTTCCCAAGAGTTGCTTGTTAACAGATTTTTTCTATTACATAATAAAATGTTTTATCACTAAAGTAGATAATGTGATAAAAGCATGTGTCTTTTTAATATGATTTCTGAATGTAGAGAATTCATCTCCAGTCCTAAGCTTTGTTCTTTCAACATGCAGCAATACCTAAGATATTTTTTTCACCTGGATTTTTATATGTCAGAAGTCTTCCTCTGCAAGTTTCTACTTAGGCATGGTTAACACTTGATAAAGGTTTTCTCTTGTTGAGGTTCTATGGGATTCCAGCCAGACTTTCATTGTTAAGACAGGCCTTGGGTTTTGTCTTTCGTTGAAGCAACATGCATCATAAGTAATAACTGATTCAAGGCTCTGTTGAGAGAGATCTCAACCTTAATCAGTTTCTGTTTAGTTTCCATGCTGAGAAAAGCAAATTTGTTCTGTGAAAACTTAGACTTATTAAAAGCTCTGAAAAAAAAAAAAAGATTCTAGAGTTACATAATTTTGAGAAATGGTACCTATGATATCCCTTTCTTGGAGATTCTTAGATGCATTAGCCTCTTAGAGGTTCTAGTATGTTCATTTTCCCTAACCAGAATTTTCCATACTGGTTAGGGAAATTTTCCGTATTGCATGGAATTTTTTCATATGCAATACAGTGGAACTAATGTTAATATCATATTAGAGACAGGATGCTGTAATAGTCTGTTATTTCAGTTAAGGGTATTCTTGTGTGCTATAAGACAGATGCTCTTTTAGAATATGTAGGAATTGCCTAAGTGTTGTATAAGCAGTGCTTCTCAAATTGGACTATCCGTATGAGTCACCTGGGGATCTTGCTAACTGTAGATTGATTCAGTAGGTCTGTGGTGGGTTCCAAGTTTCCAGCAAGCTCCTGGGAAAGGCCAAAGCTGCTGGTATGAAGACAGCATTTTAAGTAGCCAGAACTGAAATCAAGGTCCTCAGCCTTTGCATTATTGACTCTGTGGACTGGCACATTCCTTGTTGTACTTGGTTTCCTGCGTGTGGTAGGATGGTAGGCAGCCTTTCTGCCCTCTGCCCATTAGGTGACTAGATGATCGTAGCACCTTCTCATCCCCATTGTAACAACCCCAAATGTCTCCAGACATTGCCAAATGTCCCCTGGGGGGCAAAATCACCCCCTTTTGGAGACTACTAATGTAGATAGTTTGCATCGCAATGTCCTATTTCTTTGATTTTCTCAAGTATTCCTTCTCAGTTCTGATGGAAAAGATTGGCCCAAACCAGAATTCTTTAAATTGTCACAGATCATGGAAATCTTTTTGCTTATAAAGAAATAAGAAACCTGCCTTGTTCCAAAATGGAGGTTATGGCCAGGGCGCGGTAGCTCACGCCTGTAATCCTAGCACTTTTGGGGGGCTGAGGCGGGCAGATCACTTGAAGTCAGAAGTTTGAGACCAGCCCAGCCAACATTGTGAAACCATGTCTCTACTATAAATACAAAAAAATAGCCAGGTGTGGCAGCAGGCACCTGTAGTGCCAGCTACTCGGGAGGCTGAGGCGGGAGAATCACTTGAACTGGGAGGCAGAGGTTGCATTGAGTCAAGATGGCACCACTGCACTTCAGCCTGGGTGATAGAACAAGAGTGGTGGGCGGGAGCCCATGGTTCTCTACAGTTATAAGGAGAGCTAGTGAGCACTCAGCAACTTTTGTGTAGGAAACATCTTTTTAATTTCAGGGGAATTTCTAGAACCGGAGAAAGAAATATGTTGCAGAGAATTTAAGGGCCCTTGCAGAGATGAGGAGAATTAAGACATGTCATCTATTACTGCAGTACCAGTTATTTCTTAGACTAATGCTAGTGCTTCTTGCTAATTTTTTATAAAGCAATAAAAGTAGAATTATACCATAAATAAAAAATTGGCAAACAAAATAAGATACCAAAAATAAGTGTTGCTGGCTTTCTGAGGAGCTGAATTCTCTAACCAGAGAACCATGGGCGGAATGTTTGGGAATGGATAACACAGGCACGTGGCAGGTGCATTACAGATCAGTGGAGAAGAGAGGTCACATAGGCATGGGCACAAGCCATCAATTACCCAGCGGGGCAGCTAGTAACAGGAAAACACTGCCTCCCTCAGCTGGCGCAACTAATTTAAAGTACTAAGAATGTATTAACAAAACTTTAATAAATTTGAAACTAATTCACTTGATGAAAAAAAGAGAGCCTGTTATCTTTTCCCATTAAAATCAAAGACTTGAGAGACCGGTTCTTTACATTAGGTTTTACTGATGACTGATAAGGTATTAGTTTTCTTAAGGAGATTTATCCTATGTTCAATTAATATCACTTCTCTAGAACTCAAATGTCTTCATCTATAAAGTGAGTCTTAGATGAGATGATGTCTAAAACCTCCCCTTTCACTAGATATTTAATAGGTTTTGAGTGGAGGTAGTAGAAATCACATGGGATTTGAAAAATAAATAATAAATAATTTTAAAAGCATAAGTGTATGTATTTTTCAAGCAGTTATTTGTTGAGAAGATTGATGTTCCTCAGGTTTTTAAGGTCTACGTTTTTTATGTTACTAAAATATAAATGTCATTATTATAATGTTCAGAATGAGTTAGGAATGGATGCTACAGAATGTGTGTGCCAGTCTAATTTTCACTAGCATTATTCTGAGGCTAAAGAGGTGGAATTCTGTACTAAGATTGTAATAAATATATAAGCAATTAAAAAGTAACTTTGTCATATAACATTTTGCAGTAGATGTAATTGGAGGGAAATTAAGTGCAAGGTATTATTTTCCATATTCACAAGATGAAATTATTTTTAACTTACATTCTGTGGTTGCAGGTGCCAACTTCTCAACTGGCATTGAGACATGTGTACTTATTTTTTCAAGGGAGCTGTTAGCAAGACGGTCTTTTAATATATCTCTATAATTCTGAGTTGTGTATTTTGTTCAAATGGTTCATTGGCAAGAACTCAACTTATTTGGGAGCATACACAGTCCCTCTATTAGCATTTAAGCTCTCAGTGGACACTTAGAAATAGAGAAAATAAGTAAACTTTTTCCAAGGTCGTGATTGTTTTTCGAAGGTGTTTTTTTTAAAAAAAGAAATTATATATATATATTATATATATATATTTATAATTATATATATATTTATATATATAAAAACAAACTTTTATAATTACTAAATGAAAAGACTGTTTTGCTTTTTTCTTGTAAAGAAATTATAATTGCCTTTCTGAAATTGCCATCTACTTGAGGTAGTAACTCCTTTTCATGCTGGTAACCTTTTTTTTCCTATGGTTTCCTGGATCATGATATTATTTATTCCTATTACAATCCACCTGCACCTTGGAACCCAGAGAAATAAATTTTAAATGCATAAAAGCCCATATGAGGGATTGCCTCCAACTTCCAAATGGAAGGTCATTGCTCAATATTTATGTGTTCTCCACTGCCCCTTCTTCATGCTCCATTCAACTCCAATGTGCAAGTCTTAAACTTGCTCTCTGTGTGTACTGATAAATAGATGTGCTCCAAATGGTTGCACTTCAGCTGGCTGCCAAGATGACACACTTTCTAATGTTTCAGAAGTGTCTTCAAGACATGTACATTGGACTTCATTTCCTTTGATTAACAACAATGCCTGAAAAAAAACTTTTTCAGGCAGAGTTAACTTGCCAATTGTGCAGAGGTTGGAAAATCATCAACAGAGGATGGAAATGCTCACTTCAGTTGCCTGCACTGTTACAACTTCCTTGTGGTTAGTGTATATTAGCCATTTGGATGACTTCCCCCCTCCCCCTTATTTTATATTTTATTTCTAGTAAAAGTTTTATTTCCATAATTACTAAGGACATGAAATCTGTTATATTCAGGATCTGGATAGATATAACAAAGCACTATATTTCTTCATGCATTTACTTCCTATTTTAATAGATATTTTATTCTGGAATGAGAGGAAAGAGAAGACAAAATTATTTCCAGGTACAGTTACCTGAACAATGATTCTGGAGCAGGCAGAGGTTTGAGACTGGCAATAGTTACAGCTATATCCTATAGGCAACATAGAAACAGCTTAAGTGGGTGTGTGTTTGTTTGGTGCTCATTAGAAGTACGATATACAAAATAAATAGCTCATGTCTCCTAGGATTGTTTATGGTGCTTATTTAAGGGGGTGAGTTTTCCTCATTTTTATTTTCTTCTCTCTAGAATTCCATTCAAGTTACTGTAGAATCATGAATGTGTGTGGGGGGGGGCAGGGTGGGGAGGATTAAACCATTGATGCTTGGAGGGCCTTAGGAGATAAGACATTTGAACACATTTCTATAAGACTGGAAATTAGTGTAAGAGCTTTCAGTTGTGATATAAGGTACAAGAAAAAGATACTCCAAAATGCATGCTGGCATTAAAGAGTAGGAGTGGAAGCTGGTATTAAGGAGTAGGGGTGGGAGCTAATCTGCTAATAGAACACATAAAGGTTTCAGGTTCCCCAGGCAGTGTGTCTGCAAGGCAAGACTGAAAGGGGGCCTGAAAACAAGGGGTTAAAGAAAAGCCCATCTATGTTATAAGGAAAAAAAAGATATTCTTTCCTATGTAGAATGTTCAGGACTGATTTACTATAGTACAGAAATAAAAGGGCAGAGAAAAAAAAAATGTTAGAATGTTGGCAATAAGACATGCATGTTTAATTAGAATATACAGATGTGGTTGAGAAGTTGTGGCAAATCTGAAAAAAGGATTTGGAGAAATATGGAGAGCTCTAGAGGACAGTAATAGGAATGGAAATGCCTTATCCCTAACATCCCTTCAGAAGTTATCAATGTTCATCCACTCCCATCTTATCTGCTCTTAAAACTCCTGTGAAATTACGTCCTTGCTCCTGAGGAGCTCCATTTCTTGTCCTTCATCTTCTGCTTCCCTTTAAGTTTCCATTCTTTTTTGCTTCCTCATGCTTAGTAGTAGGACTCCAGTTTCTCACTGTTCTCTCTGATTATTACCCCCCTCTTATGGGTGATGCCTTCTTCTTTCTAAAGATAACATTTAACCACACAAACTCCCACACTCATTTTTGTTCCATATTCTTCCAAATCTTGCTTTATATTCCATCTTGTTTCTCAATTTTTTAAAAACTCTCTTTGCATTACTCCATGTTCTTTACCTAAAAACATGCCCAAGTCATTTCTTCCATCCTCAGTTTACAGAAGAAAAAAAAAATCTTTGCTTATATTTTATGAAGCTATCCTTCCCTTGCCTTAACACCAAATGTCCTAAAAGAGTGCTGTATAATCCCTGCCTCTAATTTCTCATTTTATATTGATCTTTCAACCCATTGCCTATATCTTCTGCCCACTAGATGACATTAAAATTGCTCTAAAGGTTCATAATCTTCAGGCTGCCAAAAAATAATGGATTATTTTCATTTCTGAAGCTACTTGACATATTCTCACCATCTGATACCACAAGCTGCACCTTTAGGAAATGGTTTTTCACTCCAGATTTTCTAGCATCATGTTTTCTGTGCTCCCTCTTTTCTAAGATTCTTCTGCTCTCCATCATTACCTCATTTTCTTCCACCTTTCCCTTAAATATTACAGTGTGCTGGAGTTCTACTCTGAATCTTCGTGTTGCTTTTTACATACTTTCTGGGCTATTTCATCTTATCTTTTGTGTAACTGCCACCTACTTAAAACAGTAAAATATTCAACTTTCCTGATCTGACTTTCAAAACTCAGTGTGGGATTGCATAGAAAGAGCACCCTATTGAGAACTCTGGTTTTTAAATGAGAGTCTCCTGGTTTGTCACCTCCTCATCCTCAAGAGCAAGAACTAGAGGCAGAACTGGAGAAATCGTGCATGGGATTGAGATTGAGAAGAAAGTCCAGAGCCCATCCATGCCCTTCATATCCCCATGGAGCAGAAAGTATTTTTCTGACTTCTGCTCTCTAAAATTCTCAACTGTGAATCCTCAAGAGAAGCAATTCTGAAGTTGAGGTGCTTTCCAGGAAGGGGAGACGGCCACCCTGCTCCATGGCTGTGTGTGTGCCTGTCGTCTTGCTCACGTTCCCCTGGGGCTGAAAAAGAATATTGGGAAAATATGGCATTATGTACAACCAAATAAAGAAAAGGGTAACGTTCTCTCTTTCTGATGAGTATATAGTCCTTTGAATGTAGAGAAGACTTGACTTATGGTGGCCAAGTGCCCAAGAGTTGGGGAAAAGGATAGTTGAAATTGGGGTGGCTGGATAAATGGGCACTGCCGACTCATGGGACAGAGAGCTGTGTGCATGAGAAGCATGAGCCTGATTCTGTCAACTGGGTATTGGACAGAAAATAGAAACAGATGTCACGAGGGGGGAAATCAGCCAATGGGTACTGCTTGGGGCCATGTCTCTCGTGAGTTCTCACCTTCCACCAACTTACACAGAGACCCTTCTCAAGATTTTGGAAGTGCATGATAACCAGCGCATCTTCCCACTTCCCATGGTGGAATTGTTCCTGGGTTTACAGTTAATGAGAAGATCGCCCTCTTTCAATGATAACCTCAGAAGGAAATATCTTTCTCTTCTTCTATCCTTGGACAACACCCAAGAAAAAACATCAGGTATGAGAAGATGAACTATACCACTATCCACTCCAAACCACTGAAGCCTCAAATACTAGTTCACACTGGAAGAAGAAAGATGTCCAGGTTTATTTCTGGACCTTCCATTCTAGTCTACTGATCTACGTTTCTATCAAGTTGTACTAATTTTTTTTTTGAGACAGAGCCTCATTCTGTCACCCAGACTGGAGTACATTTGCACATTTGTGGCTCACTGAAAACTGTGCCTCCCAGGTTCAAGAAATTATCCTGCCCCAGCCTCCAGAGAAACTGGGATTACAGGCACCTGCCACTATGCCTGGCTAATCTTTGTATTTTTAGTAGAGATGGGGTTTCACTATGTTGGCCAGGGTTGTCTCAAACTCCTGACCTTGTGATCCATCCACCTTGGCCTCCGAAAGTGCAGGGATTACAGGTGTGAGCCACCGTGCCTGGCCTATCTAATATTTTAAATGGGATATTGAAATCTTCAACTAATATTGCTGAATTTTCTGTATCTTCCTTCAATTTTCTCATTTTTTTTTCTTCATCTAATCTGGGGCTCCGTAGTTAGTTTCAGGTATGTTTCCTTTGAATATTTCATCCCACTCCCTCATTGCCTTCATTGATGTTGGTGAGAAGTCAATTGTTAATTTTGTTGGCATTCTTTTGTTAAGGAGGAGTGATTTTTCTGTTGCTGCCTTCAATATTTTTCATTGTCTTTCATTTTCAGCGTTTTAACTCTGATGTGTCTGGATATGGATCTCTGTGTTCATTCTGTTTTTAGTTATTGAGCTTCTTGGATGTGAAGGTTGATGTTTCCCATTGAATATGGAAAGTTTACAACAATTATTCATTTGATATTTTCATGCCTTCCCTCTCTCTCCTGCCTCTCTGGTGGTCCCATTATCTGCATGTTAGAGTGCCAAATAGTGTCCCACATTTCTCTGAGGCTCTGTTCAATTTATTTTCTTCTTCATACTGTTCAGGTTGCATAATCTCTACTGGTGTTTCTTCAAGTACACTGAGATTTTCTTATTCCAGCTTAACTTTACTGTGGATTCCCTCTAGTGAGTTTTTCATCTCAGTTATCATACTTCTCAACTCCAAAATTTTCCTTTGATTTATGTTTTAATAATTTCTCTTTTTATTAACATCTTATATTTGATAAGTCATCATCATGTATTCCTTTAATTCTTTAAGCATGGTTTCCTTTAGTTCTTGGAACATATTTAAAAAGCTGCTTTGAAATCTTCATCTCCTAAATCTACCAGCTAGGCTGCTTCAGAGGCAGTTTCTAATGTCTGGTTTTTGTTGTTGTTGTTGTTGTTGTTCCTTTATATGGGTCACACTTTCCTGTTTCATTGGGTGACTCATAATTTTTTGGTTGAAAGCTGCATGTTTTAGATAATGTATTGAAGCTACTCTGAATACTGACCACCCCCCAACCTGCACTTGTTGTTTCTGTTGTTTATTTATTTGGTAACTTGACTGGAATGGTTTATTGAGGTCTGTTTTCTCTGTTCCACTTCTGCTGTCACTCCTCAGAGGTTGCATCCTTAGGCGGGTACACAGTCTTCCTTAATGTCCTCCTCACTCCAGCACCCCAGGTTGACTGGTTTTAGCTGGACTGTCTATCACTGTCTCTTTTGATTTTTCATCCCGCTGTGAAGCTTCTTGCTGTTACACCTCTATTGCTATCACACTCAACCTTCACTAACTGCTAGTCTCTGAGAATTCTTCCAACTACAGGAGGCATTGTCTTAGCTATCTCTTTCTTAGATCCTTCTAGAAAACTTCTAACTTCTAGGTCATTTGTCATTTCATTTATTGCTATCATGGAGCTGCCATTCTTCTCTTAATTGTTCAACGCCAAGAGCTTCATTGTTTTAAAAAAACACTCGGACTTAAGTTCTGTATGCTGTATTTTAAATATAGCCATTCCCATTAAGGAGAGCACTGGAACTCTCTGTTTATATGCCTTCCCTGTCCTCCCAGGCAACACATTTACACCACTTCTCTGGAGCTGGGGGCTGGGACATGGCCTATGTCTTGGAATCGCCCTCCTGCTCTGTAAGTGGGGATGGGACTGGATGGTAAACTTCATCCTCCCAACATAGAGTCTCCTGAGGAGCAAGCTGGGGCAAGGCCAATCAGAGTCATTAGTCTCAGCTTGCTGCAGCAGGGGAGAGCTTCCACCGCACATAGGGCCTGGGTGAAAGAAGGGTGCCCTATACCTCTCAATCATATTTATCTGAAAGGGAGCTTCTACAACATGGAGCTGTGGAGGATGAGAAACTCTGGTGGAAAACTGCATAGCTCTGTACTTGGAGGTGGTGAGAGAGAGTGAACCCTGTGTTCTTGAACCAACCAGTCAAAGTAGAGTACAGCTTCTCTCACACTGATCAGCAAAAAGGAGTGTGTTGTGGCTCAAATGCCACAGACTCTCTTCCCTCCAAGATTAAGTTGGTTATCTTGAGTAAATGTGTCTCTATTTGCTATGTGTTCTTAAAGCAGTTGCCAGAGACTTTAAATAATTTTTAATGATTCTTACCAATTATGATTGTTTCATTGGAAAAGGAACCTTGGATCTCCTCATACTGTCATTTTTCTAGGTGCTTCCTTACCAGAATCCAGTTTCAGAGCCTTTGCATTACCCTAAAAAGTTCCCTATGCTCTTTTCCAGTCAATCACTCTCCCAACCTCAGCTCTATGCAACCATTGATGTGCTTTCTGACTCTGTAAGTTTGTGTTTCCTAGATATTTTATAAATATGGAATCATACAATAGGTAATCATTTGCCTCTGGCTTCTTGCCCTTATAATGTTAGTGAGAGACACCCATGTGTTCACATGTATCGGTAGCTCCTTCCATTCCATCGCTGAATGGTATCCCGTTGTATAGATATTCTATATTTCATTTACCCAGTGAACATTAATTTTTCTAGTTTCAGGCTATTATGAATAATGCTTCTGTGAAAGTTAGCATCCATGTCTTTGTGGGGACATAAATTTTCACTTTTCATGGGTTAATTCATAAGAGCATATTTTCTGGGTATGGTGAGTTTCTGTTTAACTTCTAAGATATTACCAGACTGTCTTTCGAAGTGGCTCTCTCATTTTACATTCCTACTGGTTATGTATGTGTGTTAATTTTTCTATATCCTGAGCAACATTTGTTATTATCTGTCTTTATTGCAGCAATTCTAGTGAGTGTGTAATGTGGTCTTATTTTTAAATAGTAATAATGAGATAGTATTTTTAATAGCCTGTAAAAAATGTGTACATTTTGGAATAGATTTTCTCTAAAATATCTGAAGAAACTCAGTTTCGTCTCAAGGAAAAACTGGCATAACTCTAAGATACAAGTATTATTTTTAAGTGATATCATACATAATATTATTAAAATAGTTATTTGCAATAAAAATGACGACAGTATTCTCTTAGAAATACTAATTTTGTTTGATGAGATATATCCAATCCATTTAGCTCATATTTTATTAAATTGCTCACCTCAATCTCGAAACATTTTTAGGTATTAATTTTACACAGAATTTCTTCGGTGTTATTTTTGCTGTTTAATTTTTTAAGTGACCTACTTGGCAGTGAAGGATGTTTCTGTATTCTCAGTTGGTGCACAGATGTTTGAGACAAAGCATGAAGGTGAATGTACAAGTAAAACCTACCTTCTAGGAAATTTGTCCAAAAATAAAGACATGGAAATGGCCTTTTTCCACTGAAATTTCTATGTGGGTGATTTTTATAGGCTCATAAAAATTTTAGAGCTTACATAGACCTTCAGCATCATCTTGTCCATCCATTTTATTTTAAAAATGAGAAACCTGTGTCTTGGCATCAGATTTTAATGGTAAAAAATTTTAAGCCTTATAAATGTTCCCTTATATTAAAAATAGGAATTTATTTTTCAGAGCAAATATAGTGAATAGAGTCTTCATCCATAATAATACTTGGATGTCTTTGGACAAAATAATGTGTTCTAAAATCTAGTTGAATATTATCAAGAACTTAATGTTTTAATTGGATGTTGTAAAATATAGAACAGAATGTTTCAAACTTAAGTATCTTATCTTTCATATATACAATTAAAATAGTAGGACCTCTCCTTACCAAATAATAAGAAAATTTTTATACTAGTAAAGTGTGTGTATAGTCTTTAGGATAAGGCATAGATCCTTGCTACAGAGGAGTCCAGAAAGTATCCCCATGAATATATGTTTACTTGATGTGTGATAAAGGTAGCATAACCTTGTACAGAAACCTGGCTTGTCATGGAAAGATCCTATAAAACTTTCAATGTTTTAAAGACCTAAATGTGAAAAGTAATCCTATGAAATGTCTAGAATAACATATTGGAGAATATCTTAATGACAGCAAGATTGGAAAAGCTTTATTGAATGGACTTTCTTTTCCCCAGGAAGGAAAATCCTAAGGGAAAAAAGTGACATTATATTACTATATCAAAATTAATATTTCTGTTTAGTGAAGGACAATCTGAAGAGTTAAGAGATGTATGAAACAGGTGACTGGGAGAAGATGTGATTATTTATGTATTTTTTTTGGTTTGTTTTTTTTTTTTTTTTGAGACGGAGTTTTACTCTTGGCATGACCTTGGCTCACTGCAACCTCTGCCTCTCGAGTTCAAGTGATTCTCCTGTCTCAGCCTCCTGAGTAGCTGGGATTACAGACACCTACCACCACACCCGGCTAATTTTTTTTTGTATTTTTAGTAGAGATGCCATTTCACCATGTTGGCTAGGCTGCTCTTGAACTCCTGACCTCAGGTGATCCACCTGCCTCGGCCTCCCAAAGTGCTGGGATTACAGGTGTGATTGTTGACAGTAGGATTATTTGACAGCAGGATATCCTAAGAACTAGGATATATAAGAAAACAGTGTCAATAAAGGAAAAGCTTATCCTAATGGAAAACCAAGCAAAGCACATAAATGGTTAAGTTACCAAACCAAAGTAGAATTCTTCTTAGTAATTTCTGCATGCAGTTTAAGAAAAAGAAGACCTCTTTACACCAATTGATTTGCCAAAGGTCAAAAGATACCAGATGCTTTCAAGAATTGGGGAACCAGAAACACACCTGCACCCCCGGTTGCGGCGTTTGCTGGTCAGTCCCTCCGGAAGCCAGTGGACTGAATTGAAGAGATTCAGTCTGCGTGTTGCCCAGTGTCCTGCAGTCCACTCTGGTGTGCATTACTAGAGACATCCTCCTAAGGATCACAAGGAGATGTGTGTAGCAGACATTTATCACAGCACTGTGTGCATTGAAAGAGCTACGAGATCCCTCAAGGAATAAAGTGTAGCACATGGGGAATTATACATTGGCCCAAGGTAATGAGTTATGTCTCTCTGCAGATGCAGGGACTCAGAAGCACAGTGTTGAGCGAGAAAAATAGGAAATAGAATGAGAAATAAAAGTCACAGTATGTCTTTTTCAAAGATGCACGTATAAGTAGAAAACTATGTGGAACATTAAAGAAACATATTAAATATGCTAGAGTTCATTACTATTTGGGGAAAAAAGTTTACTTTTTTCCCTCTATAAAATGAGGCATTTTAACTTTCAATTACTTTTAATTAGCATTTTTTCAACAATTAAAGCATGACATATCATAGCCTGTTTGATTTGGAGACCAATGGTATGTTAAAATAATGAGTGAGGCCAAATAATGAGTGAGGCCATGAGGTGGTTCATGCCTGTAATCCCAGCACTTTGGGAGGCTGAGGTGGGAGGATTGCTTGAGCCCAGGAGTTGAAGGCTGTAGTGAGCTATGATGGCACTACGGCACTCCAGCCTAGGCAACAGAGCAAGACCATGTCTCTGAAAAACCTAAAATAAAATAAAATAGGAAATGAACTTGTATTCAGATACGAACAACATGTACCTACAAATGAAACATAAAATGTATAAAGCTGTAAATGCTGAAAACTCACCAGTGGTGTTACTCCATCTTCGGCTGTTTATGTCGTGATCTCTCCTCTAATTGCTGGTAGTTTTTATTTGATATGTTCAAACTCTTCTGTTTCAGGGGTGAAAATATATTCTTCCTAAACAAATGCTGTTATCACTTTTAGTGACCTGGAGAATTTTAATGAGATGCCAGGGGTCGGGAGTGGGGTTTGTGAACCACCTGTAGAAAACAGCTATCATAGCAGACACCAGATAAATCTGTTCTACCTCCTGTGTATCTTCTGCCCTTATTTAAGAGGCTTATTGTCTCTTGCATGAGTTTTTTTGTTGTTGTTGTTGTTGTTTAACTCTTCCAGGTTAGGCAGTGGCAACAAGGCTAATCATCAGTAACTGTAAGAAATGCTTGATATAAATTACTCACAAATATTGACATGGAAATTAGTTATCGAAGCATAGCTCCAACATTTTCATTTGTTCTGCTGCCTGGGTCGTTGATCACTAAAGGTACGGATCCCTAGAGCAGGAAAGGAACTTGCAGTCACCTGGTCAAATCTGCTGGCCGCATACCACTCCCAATTATGTGTCATTTACCTTCCACAAAAATGGTTTCCAGTAGAGAGGAATTGATTGTCTCACAAATTCGTCTATTTAGTTTTAGACATTTCTAATTGCTAAAAAGTCTTTCCTGCCAGCTTTTGTCCCATCACCCAGAGGCATGCAAAAAGTGAAAGTGCCATTTGCATCTGCAGTTCTCTGTGCATTCCAAGCTGGCCCTTGTGTTTTTCCAAGTCTTCTCAAAAGCTTAACCACTCTTTTTTTTTTTTTTTTTTTTTTTGACACTTTCCCATCCTGGGGATACTGTAATTGAGACAAATATAATTGTACAAGAAGTGCAAAAAGTGATGAAGAACAATCAGCCCTCTTAGTCTGGTCGTAATACATCTACTAATGAAGCATAGAGCCTTATACTTTTTTAGAGGCCAAGTAACTCCCAGACCGCTTTGAGAATCAGTAGAGCATGGTGCTTATAGCTGAGGCTGGAAGCAGTGATCGACTGGAAAAGAGCATAGGGAATTTTAACCCCGGAGAGCTGAGGATCACACTCATGTTGTGTCACATACTCTTTGATCTGACCTTGGGCAGGTTCCTTCTGCCCTCTGAGTTTCAATTGCCTCATCTTTTACATACAACTTCTAATATTGCTACATGGTACTGTTTTGAGAATTGAGTTAGCTGATACTTGTCAAGCACTTCCCACTTAAGCTAATGCAGAACAAGAACTTAATGAACATTATCCATTATTTTGTGGTCTTATATGCATATTATGGTTTTTAAGCCTCAGTGTCTTGATCCTGGACCATTGCATATTTTAATATAAAATTAAGACTTTTTGATGTATCCTGTTTAAAATCTGTCTTTTTGGATTTACCCATTGTTCCAGCATGGTGAAAACGTGTGGAATTATTTCTGTCATCTGTATAATACGTATCCCTATCCACATCACGAATTTGATTAAAAAGTTAGTTGTATTCTATAAAGCAGGGGTCCCCAACCCCTGGGCCATGGATTGGTACTACTCCATGGCCTGTTAGGAACCTGACTGCACAGCAAGAGGTGAGTTGTGGGTGAGTGAGCCAAGCTGAGCTTCACCTCCTGTCAGATGAGCTGCCGCAAGAGATTCTTATAAGAGCGTGAACCCTATTGTGAACTTCGTATGTGAGAGATCTAGGTTGCTCGCTCCTTATGAGAATCTAATGCCTGATGATCTGTCACTGTCTCCCATCACCCCAAGATGGGATCATCTAGTTGCCGGAAAATAGGCTCAGGTTTCTCACTGATTCTACATAATGATGAGCATGTAATACTAGAAATAAAGTGCACAATAAATGTAATACACTTGAAACATCCCGAAACCATGACCCACCCCCCACCCAGTCTGGGGAAAAATTGTCTTCCATGAAACTGGTCCCTGGTGCTGAAAAGGCTGGGGACCACTGCTATAAGGGTACTCCCCATCCTTTGAAATAGCAAATACTATTTCCGCATTGTCATTAACTATCTATTTATATCTACTGTTACCCATAGTAATTTTTTTTCATTTTGTCTGCAGGATTTCAACCATAGCTTTCATCAAATATCTATTGATGCCTGCATGCAGTCTGAACATTTTGTTATACTATAGAATCATGGTCCAATAGAGGAGGCTGTGTTAAAACGAATTGTTAAAAACATCGTGGTACACAGCTGATAAAGGGCACAATGGAGAGCATTTGTTCTGTGGAGCCACTGAAGAGCTGCTGGTGACTCCACCCGGATTGTGTAGGGTCTGCTTTGCAGAACTGGGGACATCTAGATAGGTCTTGAAGAATTATCAGAAGTGATGAGAGTTAGAAGGGCATTTCAGCACACTACCGCTAGCCCTCTCAGATGTTTGGCCAAAGTCCAGAAACTTTTTTTTTTTTTTTTACAGAATTCCCTAGTTCTTCCAGTGTTAATAAATCTATCCAAAAGACAAAAGAACTGTTTTATGGGACTTGCTCCTCATGACCCAATTTTGGAGCATAGTGATCACCAGCAATTTTTCAAATGCTTTCCAAACACCTCTGCAAATTAGCTCAAATTTTATTCATCATCTATCCTCTACCTGACAGCTGAAAATAGATGAAATAAGGTTCCTCCTTAGCAGAAAGAGTGAGAGAGCCTCCAGCACACCAGAAAAAAAAGAAGAAATAAGAACAATTTGGCACAATTTTTAAAACTTAGAATTAAAACTCTAATGGGTTCTTCCATTTGTGTGTGTCTGTGTGTGCTTGTACACTTGTAAAACTCTTCTTGTACTTTTCTGATTTGCGTGTGAAGTTTAATGCTTTGTGTAGAGCAAATATTTCATTTTAGAAAAAGCATGAGTAGGTATATTTTTGTGGATGTGACGTGTGGTGTCATAGCTTCCTATATCTGAGCGAGTTAATCTTGCTGTCTTTGCTCCTCTAAGGAGAAAGAACATAATTACACAGTGGCAGCCACCAGAGACAAAGTCAGAGTGTCTAGCAAAACTGAAAACACATTCCAGGCCTCAACCACTTAACAATCTAAGTGACTTAAACACTCTGACTCTTCAATTTGTGATGGTTGATGGGATATAATTTTACAATTAGCAATGTGTACATTCCTAATATGATAGTGTTTCATATAATCTCAATGAATTATGCAAATCTTTCCTACCTGCAAGTTTATGTTTTAGGTTTTACCTCATTACTAAATATCACACATAGTATAGTGTTCATTTTTAAGACAATGCAATTTCAAACTTTAAAGGAGGTAATCAGTAAGCACAACAAGCAATCAGCCTTACATATGCAATGAAATGGAGTGAAAGGCAAAACTGCTGAGCATTAAGGGGAAGGTAGACAAGTTGGCATCAATGTGCAACGAAAGACTTGGGGTGGAAGAAAATTGGCCCTTTGCTGAGCTTTCAGTGGAAAGCTCTGGGACCAAATGAGTTCTGGCATTTGAGTTGGGTTGCCTTTACATTATGGCCTCATGTTTTATTTCACATTAGGTATCTGCGACACCTACTATTTTATACTCAGGCTTTGAAAGAGGCTGACAATACCATTCTATACTTGTCAGCAGAAACATTGTATGTTTGGAGTGAAATGAGTATATTCATAATTTCAGTGAAAAATTTATGTATAATCTGTAGTTAAACTGTAGCAAACACCGATGGCGTTAAATTTTTGTTGGCTTTATTAAGGTACATTTACAAATTGTAATACTGACCAATTTTAAGATATTTACTTATCACCCTTATATCTTATTTATTGAAGAGTTCATTCAAATAATTGACCTAGCTTTTTAATTGAGTTATCTTTTTAGTGTTGAGTCATGAAAGTTCTTCATGTATATTGGAGACAAGTCCTGTATCAGACAGGTATTATGAAACTATTTTCATCCAGTTTGTGGTTCCCTTTTAATTTTTCTATTATTTGAAGAGCATAACTTTGTAATTTTGATGAATTCTAATACTGTATATCCATTTTTATTTTGTGTTTTCATGTTATTTTAAAGAAATTCTTAACCAATGATTGCAAAGATTTTGTTCCTTTATTTCCTTATAGAAGTTTTATACTTTTGCATCCTACACTTCAGTCTATGACCTATTTTAAGTTATTTTTTGTAAATGATGTGAAATAAGAGTAGGCGAGAGAGAGAGAGACAGAGAGAGAGAGAGAGAGAGATTTTTCTGTTTGCATTAGCCAATTGTTCCAGCATCAGTTGTTGAAAACATTATTCTTTCCCTGTGGGATTGGTTGACCTCTTGTTTAAAATCAGTTTCTGCATGTATGTCATATTCAGACTTTTAGACAAAATATTTCCCCCCAATGATTCTAACAAGAGAGTTAGTGGAATGAATTTTTGAGGACCAAGTCGTTTTCCTGTGAAGATTAAGAGCAAGAAACAAAAGGTACACTGATTCATAGCAATTTCATGTAACGTCATTGTTTAAATATTTTTATCTGCTATTGTGCTCTGACATTTTCACCCATGTGGTCATATCTTTGTATGTTGTTTACGGTGTGTACAGTGCATACAGTGTTGAAGTGTGTTTAGTTTCTTGAAAATATTTTGGGGTTTTTTTGGTTGCTTCTGTCAATGGATTTTTTGTTTGTTTTGGTTTTACAGATAGCTGCCTCTAAAATTTAAACCACAAGTTACATTAGGTTACATGCAACTTCAAGCATAGTAACTGGCATACAGTAGATGCTAAATAAATATATATAGAATCAATATATAGGTAGGTACAGCTTTAGCAGTTGTAGTTGTTTGGTAAAAATTTGGAGTTCCTTAATGTTGGGGGAGGGAAAGGAATTATTGCTGTGGGAGTTCCAAGTGTTAATTTTCCTTAACTGGAGCAGAATCATTTTATTTTATTTTTCTAACCTCTTATAAAACAAAATCACAAAAACCACTTTTAAAAGAAGATACTCTTGATAAAAGTTAATTTTTATGAATGTCACTGCTGTATTTAGATCTCCTTTTAATTTTGTGCTTGAAATTACATCTGTTTAACAAAATTACATCTAAAATTAAATCTGTTTAATAAAATACAACCTACAGAATACATTTTGACTGATCATCGTCCATGAATACAATAACACCATTGTCAAGTATTAAAGGAATTCTGTGCTCTCCTTTGTAAATGAAAACAGCAAGGTTATTCAACATTTTTATTCATAAATAGAGATACTCACGTTTCACATGTTCTTCTTTCTTTTCAACAAGCCAGCTGATGTAAAGTATTTCTTTAGAATAAAAGAGATGACCTGAGAGTTCTCCTATGGCTACTGTTCAATCTTGGTCAAGACATGTAAATTTAACAAGCTTTGGTATCTTTATCTCTAAAATTTAGAGAACAATAGATTTGTCCCAAGGATCCAGTGAGATTTTGCCTTAAAACCTTTGCATTCTGTCTAACATAGAAATACTCAATGCATGGGAGTTTATATGCCCTTAACTTTTCACTTATTTACGAGTTTATTAGTCTGTTCTTACACTGCTAATAAAGACATACCAGAGACTAGGTAATTTATAAAGAAAAACAAGCTTATATGGTTAGGTGTCAAGTTAGGGTCCTGAATATCTTTGCTAGATTTCTGCTTCGATGATTGATCTAATAATTTCAGTGGGGTGTTGAAATCTCTCATTATTACTGTGTGGTTATCTAAGTTTCTTTGTAGGCCTCTAAGAACTTGCTTTTATGAATCTGGCTGCTCCTTTGTTGGGCGCATATATATATTTAGGATAGTTAGGTCTTCTTCTTGAATTGAACCCTTTACCATTGTGTAATATCTTTCTTTGTATTTTTAGGATCTGTGTTGGTTTAAAGTCTGTTTTGTCTGAAATTAAAATATTAACCCCTGCTTTTTTCTGTTTTCCATTTGCTTGGAAGATTTTTCTGCATCCCTTTACTTTTAGCCTGTGGGTGTCATTGCATGTGAGATGGGTGTATTAGTCCATTTTCACGCTGCTAATAAAGGCAAACCTGAGACTGGGTACTTTATAAAGAAAAAGAGGTTTAATGAACTCTCAGTTTCATGTGGCTGGGGAGTCTCACAATCACGCCACAAGGAGAAAGGCACATCTTACACGGCAGCAGGCAAGAGAGAATGAGAGCCAGGCGAAAGGGGAAACCTTTTATAAAATCATCAGATCTTGTGAGACTTAGTCACTGCCATGAGAACAGTATGGGGGAAACCACTCCCATGATTCAATTATCTCCCACCAGGACCCTCTCACAACGAGTAGGAATTATGGGAGCTACAATTCAAGATGAGATTTGGGTGGGGACACAGTCAAACCATATCAACAAACCTATAAGAAAATAAAAATAAAGCAAAGTCATGAACACTTCTACCGATTTGACATTTTTTTTTCCTCTAAAATAAAGAGCCTGTCTGGAGGCTGAAAGTCTCATGTACTACATGGAGGAAGGAATATTTCTGCTGGAAAAATATCAAAGACCAACAGCGTTATTAAGTTTCTCATTCTCATTCAGTGGGAACAGTTTGCCAGTAAATAGTCCTCTTATGGTACCAAAAATAAACCAGTCATGTTGTTAATGTTGCTTTGAAGGATATAGTCATAGTAGATTAAAAATGGCAACAATAAAATAAGGATTTAGGAAGTGGAAATCTTACATGCTTAAGGGGTAAAACAGTTGTTTTAATCATTCTGAAATTAATATGAATGATATTAGTGTTAATTGCTTTGCTTTTAGGGCTTCTTTCTCCCTTGATGTAATTGTCTAAACTCCATTTTGAAGTAGACAGGATATAAATGAATACTTAAGAATATATTTTTGAGGGTCCAGGTTTGTATGCAGGTAGGAAAGGCTTCTGAGCCATGCTTTTGTTGGGACAGATTTGCCTCTGTAAGATCATGTTTTTCTGATAAGCACCTGACAGAGCTATAGTCAATCTGATCATTTTAGCCATTTTAACTGCATGGCCAGTTCAATCAATTGCACCTTTTTGGATGGTTTGGAATGAGACCGAATCATCAAAAACTCTATGGTTTATGAATCCATATGAATAAAACTGATATGTCCATTTCTGATAAGAACTCTTACAGAAAATAGTCAGAACACTTACATTATTACTGTGTTTATTGCCAAACCTATTATATGTAGTTGCATGCAATTGATGTTTAATATTAAGGTGGCTAGTTTCTTACCCTCAATCAAGGGTACAGTCATCTTGTTTTATGCTGGCAAGAACGTAAGTTCATTTACTTTTTGGTCTTCATTTAAATTAAATCTTAGCTTAGGAAATAGAATCTATTCAATATAAATGTCTATAGAAAATCCTAATTTTAAGGTATTTTTAGAGCTTGAGGAACAACTTGTATGATTTTTTACCAGAAATTTATGTTGGGTAATTTTTTGTAAATCCAAAAGAAGGCATGGGGTGTTGCTCTTCTGTCTTATTTCTTAGTGAGCATTATGATAAACCTGATATCGGGTCCCCGTACTCATATTTAGATCTTTTGGATTTTTAAGCATCCATTTGACAAATTTGAATTTAGTTTTAATTTTAAGCGATGCTGAATATTTCATCTAAAAATACTATATTTTGTTTGTGTATTATATCTGCAAGATGCAAAGAGTTCAGGACAAGGGAAGGAAAGTGCTTCAAGGCAGCTTATAGAATCAGCCAACTATGACAGCGCCGCCTACATATGCTTAATGAGGCAATCCTTAGTATTAGGAGAGCGCTTAGGTGTATAAAATTTTCAGATGGGAAACATGTAACAAAGATAATTTACTTCCCCCAAGATAACGCTAGAGGTTGGGAGTAAAGCTGCTTCCTACCCAGCGTCACCTTTTTAACCACATTCTCTTTTGTTGCATGAAGGATGCTAAGTGCATTTTGATATATCATCTGTACACGTCTAAATAAAATAAGCTGTACCATAATGTATTTGTGATGTATTTGTATTTGATTTCTTTCATGTTTTTACATGATTTAAATGTATTTCTGTAAGCTACAAATGCATGCCATTTACATGATTTTTTCTCAACCAAAAATATAAATTCCAAAGTTAAAGAAATCTGTGATCTAACAAAAACCTCCAATATAATATAAATGAAAAATCTGGAGTCAACTCTGCATTAATTTTCAATGGTGAAATCAGCAAAGATGCTACTGGAAATATAAAATTTTTTGTATGTTTGATAATTCAAAGCTACTTACAAATAAAATATAATGATTAATGTAATCAACATGAAATTTACACTGAACAGATTTTTTTGCATTGCCAAAATATTACCAGTAATTATCCACCAATGTATCCATATTACAGAATTACTTTTTAAGAAGCATAAATGTGGTATTCTAAAATCTGATATTTATTTTACATAAATTTTTGAATGTTGGTTTTATATACTTAAATATGGCAGAATTATTTTATTTTATTTTATTTTATTTTATTTTATTTTTTTTGAGACGGAGTCTCGCTGTGTCACCCAGGCTGGAGTGCAGTGGCACGATCTCGGCTCACTGCAAGCTCCGCCTCCCGGGTTTACGCCATTCTCCTGCCTCAGCCTCCGAGTAGCTGGGACTACAGGCGCCCGCCACCACGCCCGGCTAGTTTTTTGTATTTTTAGTAGAGACGGGGTTTCACCATGTTAGCCAGGATGGTCTCGATCTCCTGACTTCGTGATCCACCCGCCTCGGCCTCCCAAAGTACTGGGATTACAGGCTTGAGCCACCGCGCCCGGCCTGGCAGAATTATTTTAGATGGATGCTTGCAAGTGTGTGTGTACACACATGCAGATACTCATCCACTCACACATACACAGTGCTTTCAGGAGACTCCTGAGAATGGCTGAGTAAACAGCAGTGAGCCAGACCTACAGCTATTCTTGGTATCTGGCATGAGACAGACAGGGTCAAGTAGACCGCATTTTGGCTAATAGGTCAGTGTTCCATCAGGGCCATGTTGAGGTTCATATGCCCTGAGCACTAAATAGACTATTCAGGTATTCGACATCCAGAAATTCTGGGAGTAGGCTTCGGAGCCACTAGACTAAGTGTCACCTGGCACTTTCGCCTGGAACGAGGAAGAACAACTCCAGCCTCCAGATATAAAGAGCCCAGAATGTCACAGGTTATAATCATGGGGACTTCAAAACAGATAATAGACCCAGTGATCTATTGTTTTGAAAGGTAGGTTTTATTATTACTCAGGCATTGTGAGGCCAACAGACCCGGAGACAACTGCCATTAAAAGATAGTTCTTTACTCACAGTTCCCAAAAGGAGGGGCACCCAAGATATTCCAGGCTATGCGGAGAAGCACTGGGCGAGTCAGGAGGCAGAGAGAGCAAAGGGGAGATGTGGGCAAGCACCTTTATTGTGCTTTCTGTATGAAGGAAGGATAAGGCCGGGCAAACAGGTTTAGGATTGGATGGTTTGAATAATTTCAGCAAGCTGTGGGGTGTAGACGGTGTCCTGGATGTGTCTTTTCTGCCCCTGGGATGACTAGGCAGGGGAATATTAGTCTTGAATGTGACAGCCCTGTAGAGGAGGTGGTGATGTGAGTGGTCACTGGATTGGTTACCTTGCATGTGAAAGGTAGGCTGTTGGGCTGGTCATATACTCTCTCTAGGGGTACACAAGCGCTGGCAGGAGCTGTCCCTTCCAGGTCAGCCAGGTCACAAGATGTCAAAACATCAGCATTACAGAAGATAAAAAAGGATGATTAGGATACCTATTAGCCATTATTCATTTCTTGTGAAGAATACCAAAAATAATGATGAAGCTACTGTTTTCAAAGTTTTTGTTTAAGATTTATATTTTAAAATCAAGAAATGTAAAATATCATTGATTAAAATGTGTTTTGTTGATATTGAAATGCATTTCATACATTATTTTAAACATTTATTGAAAACATTTGAAAATATCTAATCACTAAAGTATGATGGTAACTTCACAAGTCAGATAATAAGGTGAATCACATGATTTTTCTTCTGTGAGTGATTCAAATACCCACCAATCTGGATGCCCATTCATATCATACCAACAGATGGCACCAGTAGTTAATGGAGAAGGGTTATGACTGTAGCTGGGATAAGCACAGGGAGAGAGATTTCTAGCTACTTGTGCAGCATTAAGAAACTGAAATATGTTAGATCATGTCATTTTTATAAACTCACCCAAGCCAAAATGCATATGCCTTCTGTTTGGAATGTTTATCTAAACTTCTTTCTATGCCATCATGCAAACAAGTTCAAAAATTTAAAATATATTTATTACAACCCATGCAGAGAGTGCATATGGCTTCTGATCAATAGACTCCTGTACATAGGATTTAAAAAGACTAATTAATGAGTAACCCACTAGGACTACATATCAACTGTACTCTCAGACTGCATGCAGTGCCAGATAAAGAAAAGAAAAGACACTGGGAATAAACTTTGGTTTTGGAGGTTTTTTTTTTGTTTTGTTTTGTTTTTGTTTTGTTTTGTTTTGAGACAGAGTCTCACTCTGTCACCTAGGCTGAAGTGCAGTGGCATGTTCTCGGCTCACTGCAACCTCTGCCTCCTGGGTTCAAGTGATTCTCATGCTTCAGCCTTCAGAGTAGCTGGGATTACAGGCATGCACCACCACACCTGGCTAATTTTTGTATTTTTAGTAGAGATGGGGTTTCACCATGTTGGCCAGGCTGGTCCCGAACTCCCAACCTCAGGTGATCCTCCCGTCTTGGCCTCCCAAAGTGCTGGGATTACAGGCATGAGCCACTGTGCCTGGCCTGAGAATACTTTTGTTTTTATTTTTAGGACTCTTATGTTTTTAGTGCATATAAATAAAAGCCATATACCACAAAACTTCAGAAAGAACATAGTAGCTTTTAAAAATGATTGTCTATTAATTTTGCAAAATATCTTTCTTGAATTCATACAAGTTCCAAAGTTGCGTAATTTTTTTAAAAATGGAGGGAAACAGAATATGGTTTCTAGTTACCTAATTGTGTTTACTCAAATGTATTTTATATTTAGCTGAGAATGGATATCTCATGGATACAATAATCTACTGATAAAATGTGATAAAATGAGTATACAAATGATGCTCAATATGTGTAAAATTAAGCTCACCTAATTCCTGAAAGATTGATTGGATAATAATCGTTAAGTGTTTGCTTTGACTAGAATAGACTAAAGTGACATGACTGTGAAAAAAATCAATTTGTGGTAATTTTACCATGCAGCAGTAGTTATTTCTTGGTAAAATTTCGGATAGTCACAGGTATGGAAAAATGAGAGGCTTAAATATTATGTTTACCAAATTACATTTATTATCACTTGACTCCAAAATCTATAGGATATATGTGCATGCACCTGTGTGGACATGTGTGTGGGTTTATGAGTGTGTAGTGAAATGTTGTGAAGATGTTTCCTAGGAACAATTAGCAGCATGTTCTCACTAGGTGTTAAGGATACAAGTGTCCAAAAGCTTTTTCGTTTTTGGATCCAAACCTGACCTGAACGAGCATGCAACTATTTATAGTTTTATTAATCTCACTACCTGTGAACAATTGCACATATTTTTGCAGAAATTTTAACGTGTTGATCCTGAGTGCTTCCCTTTGATTCCACAGTATAGGTATAGTAATATATTTGTATTCAGACATTATGAATTCAGAAACACATCTAGCTCCAAGTATTTTGCAGAAGGGATTGTGGGTCTATAATTGATAGAGAGTTTCCTTTAAGATTTTTCATATGATATGAAATGGACATCATGACACAAGTAGCTGGTGTGGTCAGATATGAATGGGGGAAAAAAAAGCCTGATAGGGTTAGGTAGAGGAGGCAGAGAATGATGAAGATGTAGAGCATGTTGTTAAAGTGCTAAATATGTGTAAAATAAAGGAGCTGAAACTTTTAGCAGACCTTGAAGCATAGATATTAGCCATCAGCCTATTGCAGTCTATTACTGTATTTACCTGAATTCGCTTAACATCAGTTTCTCCATCCATAAAATGTGGGCAATCAGACACACCTACTTTATCTGACCTAGTAAAGAGGCAAAAGCCTGTGGTATAATAAATTGGTGGTTCTATATTCCCTTCCCTTTCTGGGAAATTGAAAATGTGTATTCACATATAAATGGCTCTGATAATTCCATAATAAAGACCCTTGTTTAACTTTGACCCAGTGTGTGCCCTTATTTATTTCTCACTAACACTTGTGGAAATATTGTTCCCTTGAAGACATTTTGCAAAGTGGCTCATATTCCTCTGTATACCAATATTACACAGAACTAAGGTCACGAGCCATTTAATACTCATTTTTGTATGAATGTGCTTCTGACCTAACAATGAGCTTAGAATAATAGCTGCTCAGTAAATGTTTGTTAAGTGACCATGTGAAGAAAAACTTCTCATGTATGTACCTGTTACAGTATACATAGTTAATATATGATGAATGAATGATGGATGAGCTAAAATATGGCAACATAGAAGGCAAAACATAAATCAGATCTAGAAACTATGACATCAAGTGATAGATGTGGTGAGAATGAAATGGGATATCAGGGATCCAGCTAGTGAGGAATGTCCAAGGAATTTCCTTCCAGGGGTAAGAAATTATGAAGATGATGTCAGTAGAGGTCAATGACTCGAAGCCAACATCAGTGTTATAACCCAAGATAGAGAATTCAGAAATAGGAGCATTTGCATAAGGGAGAAAAACACTACTATGTGTATGGTTTGTAGTAACTACTTGGCTATCTTTGGAGGTAATGGACAATTAGAAATGTATTCCTGGAATTTTCTAGAAATCTTGGCACATACACGGCCACAGGTCTGATACAAGTAGATATGATGGATGATGCTTTAGGAACAGAACAAATAATGGAAGAAAATGTATGCAGAGGAATAAATCCTTGCAGGCAATACCTAGGAGAATGGCTGCATTTTGAGGGAAACAAAACCGAACAAAGAGATTGGCAAAAAGAAACAGCAAACAGGGCTGGGCGCAGTGGCTCATGCCTGTAATCCCAACACTTTGGGAAACAGAGGCAGGCGGATCACTTGAGGTCAGGTGTTTGGGACAAGTCTGGCTGACATGGCGAAACCCTGTCTCTACTAAAAATACAAAAATTAATCGGGCATGGTGGCATATGCCTGTAATCCCAGCTACGTGGGAGGTTGAGGCAGAAGAATTGCTTGAACCCAGGAGGTGGAGGGTGCAGTGAGCCAAGATCACGCCACTCACTCCAGCCTGGATGACAGAATGAGACTACATCTAAAAAAAAAAAAAAAAAAAAAGGAAAGAAAGAAAAGAAAGAGAAAGAAAGAAAGAGGTAGAAATTAGAATACTGTTAAAACCAAGGCCAAGGTATGTGAACCACATTAAGAAGGACGTGTAGTTAACCATCAGATACTGCAGATGTGAAAGTAAGTAGGAAACTATTGGCCATGTGTGACAAGGCATTTCTATAAAGTGGGAATGGTAGAAACTCTTTTGCAGTGGACTAAAATATAAATGCATGAGAAAAATACAAGGAAATATTTTTAGGTGCTTGACAAAAAGTCGTAGTAGATCGTGCCTTGACAAAAAAAGAGTTGAAGAAAACTGTAAAAAGTGATCATTTTTGTAGTGAGAAAGTGGCCCAGAGGAGAGAAGGAGATTAAATAGGAAAGAAAAGGCGTCTCAGCAAGTAAGCAGGCAAATGTAGTCAGCAAAGGAGCAAGAGAGCTTAAAACCAATGTCACAGTTTCAAACTTGGGTGACAGGAAAAATGTAATGTCATAAACCAAGAGAGATAAGTCATAAATAGAAGCATTTGTCTAAGGAAGAAAAATCATTGTTATATGTATGATTTTTAGTAACCACTTGGCCATCATGGAGGTAGAGGACAATCTCATGGTGCTAAAAAAAGCTTGAGACTTCTGATGGTCCACCACACAGGAATATTTGTGTAAGAGAGAATACCATTGTTATACATGTGGTTTTTCAGTAGCCACTTGGCCTTCCTTGATAACCTTGGACCTTCTGATGGTCCACTACATAGCCCCAGGCCGTAGAATCAAATGCCTGTGGTCTCATCACATACATAGCTCTGTGTCACAGGATATATTTATTTAGAATGCACTTATATGACACACTAGAAAGAGAACTAACAACCAGAATATAGAGTTTCTACATATTGTCCTGCCCTCCAACTCATGTGATTCTTTTATTCTTTGTTAACTTCTCTGGTTCTCCATTTTCCTCATTTGAAAAATCAAGGGTTTTGAGTGGATGATTTCAAAGACCTACTACTTCAATTTGGACTTTTTTATTTGTATTTCTAAGATTATCTGTCTCCGTCATTTCTGATTTCAATACTTAAAAATGTATAGTCATGCTAAAATGCTTATTTGATGAAAGACCTTGCATTATTTTTAAGAACATAGTTTTTTTAAGTATAAATTCAATTAATAGGGGAAATACTTTATATTAAGTGTCTATGTGTTTCTTTAAGGGACTGCTTACAAATAATTAGAAATAATGTCCTTCAAAGTTATAACCGCTGTTGTTCATGGTTTCAGTTATTAGGCAATTGCAAAAGTAATTGTGACTTTTGCCATTAAAGGTAATGCCAATTACTTTTGCAATTAAATAGGAAAGAAGAGATGTCTCAGGAAGTAAGTAGTTACTTTTGCAATTACCTTTGCACCAACCTAATGTGTCAGAATTTTTAGTATGTTAAATACAACAAATATAGTTCTACTGTAAGATACAGAAATGATCTCTTCTACGTGTGCTTAATGAATATGAAGCGTAAGTAATTTGAATATCTACTCAAATTCTACTAGATTCTAGTAAATGATGTTTAAATGGTGAGAGAAAACACATATTTTGCATCGTTGCCCATTTTAATTGCTATATGTATATTCACTTAGTTCTCACAAGGACCCTATCAGGTAGGTACTATTGTCCCCACTCCAGAGATGTGGAAATGGGGATGAAAGAGTTTCAGAACTGTGCAAGGCCACACTGATACTGGTGCTACAGCAGGTCTGGCTCCCCATCTGCACTCTCCAGTGTATGCTATGCCGCCCCACTCAGTGATGAAACACAGGTTGATAGGCCGGTATGCTGTGCCCCGCTGTAGTTTATCCCTGCCCTAGAATATTCCATCATGTGACTATACCCACAATCCATCCATTCTCTCCTCAGTGAGCATTTGGACTGCTCTGAGTTTCTGCTGTTACAAACATTTCTGCCACGAACGGCCTTGCACATGTCTCTGCCTTTACATTTTTCCGGAGTTTCTCTTTGTTCCATACCCAAGAGTTAAAATTCATCTTAATACGCTAATGCCAAATTGTTTTCCAAAATGGTTGTCTAATTGTATTCCCATCAGCAGTGGAGGTGATTCTGTAGATTCACGTTTTTTACATCACTTGAAGTTTTTAATCTTGGTAGAATGAAGCAGAAATAATTCATCAGGTGGGAAAAAGAGAGGCAGAAATCTTGTTTCTTCAGACTTATCAGAAGTCAGACCTCAGGCACATTTTTTAACCTTTCTGAACATCATTGTGTAACTTTGTAAATTAAAGATATTTTATTTAACCTGCTAAACATAGTCTCTACATAAAAGGTGATCAGTGTAAGTTAACTGAAAATGTAAAGGACATGCAGATACAACAGAAGCATAATTGTACTCTTAATAAGAAGCAAGTTACCTTCAAAATAATTATACTGTTTTAAAAAAAGAAGTATAGGAAAAATGTCCATTGTCAAGAAAGAATTATCCAAATTTTTTATTGAAAATATTCAACTTCTTCCATTGGCAGACATTTTACTCTTCACTACACAAATACATGTATATTTTAAATACAATTCTGTCATGCCACTATAGATGAAAAAATAAAGAAGACTTAAAGGACTTAAAGCAATTGATGCATTGAATGACGTGGACATGGGGTTTTGTCCAGGAGTCAGATGTAGAGACAGGGGAGCAAAAGTTGTCAGTCCCTGGTAGGGTGGTACTAAGCTGCAGACGTGCACTAACCATCATGGAAACACAGATTAAGGCCTAATTCTAATCCTAGCTTTACCCAGCTTGAGGACAGTAAGAGAGCTGGTAAGAAAGAGATGACCCAAGTGCTGAGACTTTAGCAGGTAACAGGGTCTGATTCCATGAGCTAGTTACACTGGTTATCTCCAGGAAATGCGTACACACCAGCGTTTAATTCAGCCCTGAAGCAATATGTTGCCGGAAGCAGAAAACACAGGTTAATACATAAAAATTCAATTCAGAGGCGTCCATTAATGTCTTTGAATGCCTGATTGGACAGCAGCTTTGGCTAGTTCCGTAGCTTCTAGTGATGGTTTTTCATGAATTCTGAATACCACAAAATGATGGTTCTTGTGACATTTTTATCTTATCGTTTTGAAGGAAGCATCGGGGTTTGCTTACATCTCTCGTAAATGTCATCGGTGGTTTTAATAAGAAGCACTTTAAAAAGATTATTTTAATTTCAGCTTCAATAAGTGTCATACACATACACATACATGTATATCTACAAAATTATGGAGAAGAAGCAAGGTAAGTCACAATTTCATTACTTACACAAGCTACTTGCAACAGGATAATTGTCATATGAATACCATCTTGACATTAAAATGAAAACCCCAAAGCAAAATGGATTTTGATTAAGAAATCTTGACATTGGCAAAAACTTCTTAGAAAATGTCACAAAGAAGCTGTTTTGTATTGGCCATGTATCTCATTGGCAGCATTATTCAGCCAAAGCACAAGCATATGCACTCAAGAAATAAATACCACTATCAAGGAGACAAATTTTGGATTCTATTAAAATATGGAAATTAAGCTATTGTTAATTACTCCTGGAGAATGATGAAAGTCTATGTTTTTCTATTTTATTTTATTTGTTTATTTATATTGAGACAGGGTCTCCCTTTTTTACCTAGGCTGGAGTGCAGTAGAACTATCATAGCTCTTTGCAGCCTCAACCTCTAGGGATCAAGTGATCCTCCCGGCTTAACCTCCCAAGTTGCTGGGACTACAGACCTGCACCACCACACTTGACTAATTTTTTATTTTTTGTAGAGGTGGGGATCTCACTGTGTTGCCCTAGCTGGTCTCAAACTCCTGAGCTCAAGCAGTCCTCCCACCTTGGCCCTTCAAAATGCTGGAATTATAGGCATGAGCCACTGTGTCCAACCTATTTTTTATTTTAGAAATAGTAAGCACCATAGTATTAGTAAGCAATACGCCTTTTTAATGCTGTTGCTATCAGCTATGTTGTCAGTGAATAGTTTTCCCTTTATAATCAAATTTACTTAATGTGTATGCCATGAAGAAAGAAGAAGGTACATAGCTAAGATCCCAGGTATCTTAGCATAAATCTGCTTATTTGGGCCATTAGTAATTTAAATATAATTCAGGGATATTGAATTACTTAATAGTAGTCTTTCAAAATAATTAACTCTTACTTCTGCAACACTTTGGTTTCTTTAAAGACAAAACTCTCAAGTCAGAAGGCGTGAGTAATGATTTACTGATAGGAGTTATAATTAAGCAAAACTTTTCACTTCAAATGTTCCTTTTGTAAAGTCACATCTCTTAATTTCCCAAGTCAACGCCATTTAAGTGATAGAAAGGAGGGTCCACTTTCTGATGTTTGGGATTTCCTATCAGCCTGATCATATATACACACTGTTAGTTTTAAGGTACCATATTCTCGAACTTTTGTGACTTTCCATGATAATGTAGACTTGGTGAACCCCTGATATTAGGATTTCTGTAAATGGAAATGAATATGATATGTTTTGCTTTTAATGTGAAATATTTCTTGATCACTTATTTGTGTTGGGAACACAACTAGAAATGAAACAGAATCATTGCCTTCAAAGAGCTCAGAGTCTGGTGGGAGCTGGTTGTCAGAGAGACAAAAGGTGATAGTATGTTGTAGTGAGAGATGCAGTAGAGAAGGAAATATCTAGATAGTGTGCCCATCTAACCTGTTCTGAGTTCAAGGAAAACTTTTTTTTTGAGATGGAGTCTTGCTCTGTTGCCCAGGCTGGGGTGCAATGGCGAGATCTCGGCTCACTGCAGCCTCTGCCTCCTGGGTTCTAGTGATTCTCCTGCCTCAGCCTCCCAAGGAGCTGAGATTATAGGCACATGCCACCATGCCCAGCTAATTTTTGTATTTTTAGTAGAGATGGTGTTTCACCATGTTGTCCAGGCTGGTCTCGAACTCCTGACCTTGTGTAATCCACCTGCCTCGGCTTCCCAAAGTGCTAGGATTACAGGCGTGAGCCACTGCACCTGGCCCAAGAAAAATCTTGATCATCGCATCCTGGTAAAGGGGAAATACGTAGACTCCATGATTAAGTGACAACAAACCATGATAGTCTTAAATCTTGCTTAAAGCAAACTTTGAAGGCTGCAGACTTGACAGGTTTTGCAGTTAGAATATTTCTACTGTATTAGTCTGTCCTCATATTGCTAATAAAGACATACCCAAGACTGGGTAATTTATAAAAGAAAGAGGTTTAATTGACTCACACTTCAGCTTGGCTAGGGAGGCCTCAGGGAACTTACAATCATGGCAGTAGGAAGAAAACACATCATTCTTCACATGGTGTTAGCAAGGAGAAGTGCCCAGCTAAAGGGGGAAAAGCCCCTTATAAAACCATCAGATCTCATGAGAACTCACTCACTACCATGAGAACAGCATGAGAGGTAACTGCCCCCATGATTAAATTACCTCCCACCAGGTCCCACCCATGACAGGTGGAGAATATGGGAACTACAATTCAAGATGAGATTTGGGTGGGGACAAAGCCAAACTATATCATCTACTGACTTAGACTTTAGATTTTATCCTAAATCTGGACTCCAGATTACAGTCCATTTCTAAGCTTTCTGACCTCAGTAAAATATAATATCTTCTCATTTAAGCAAACAAGAGCTTCCTTTGATCACTTGTGATAAATATTGTTTTTTACCTGAGCAAATATGCAGCTACAATTCATCCATCAAGACAACAGTGTAGGCAAACCTCTAATGTCATTTATAGCAGAAATGTGAATTGATCACACTGCTTAGACATAAATAGAACTCTGTGGATATTTTTGCGTCATTATATTTTTGCTATGATCCATTCAGGCAACAACATTCATTGAAATAACATTCTATTACTTGAAATTTGTGGACTTCCAACTAGAACCCAAACATAGGCAGGTGGAGGAGAGTGGCTTATTGGATGGTGGGTTCCCTGGGCTGAGAGTGAAAATCGAGGCAGCCTTCTGGCATTAAAACATAGTGATTTATAAATCTATGCCAGTCACATCACTTCTCTAGGCCTCAATTTCTCACCACTGAAACGGGGATATTATTGCTGCCTTTTGTGAGCTGCATGCCTTATAGGGTTGTGAAAATCAGCTATTCTCACAAATAAATTATTTGACATCTTTTCAGCTAAAGAGTTTGAAATGTTTGCTATTTCAAGCTACAGTGTATGAGGCAAGATGAAGCTTTTCAATGTTATTTCCTTGATGACATTGATCCCGGCCAAGAGAAGGCACTGGGTATTTGCTTAGGATCCATTTATGAAGGTCACTGCTATACTTGAGCTGGCCAGGTCTTCCTGGGCTCCATTCTCAGGGAATGGCCAGGCGACTTTGATCTGTGCATGTAGAGAGAACTCAGTGTATGGGGAACTAAAGTGGAACTTGGTGTCCGGAACAAGTCATAAAACTCTTTGTCATCGGCACTTATATTGTTATCATAAATCAACATAATAAATACTAGGACTCAAACCAAATTGCTGTCAAATAAATCAGGACTAAATTTCTCCTCATGTTTAAAGGAGGTCATTGTGTAAGTTAAAAGATTCTCAGTGTGATTTTGTTAGGGACAAACTATAATGGTAAAAGGTTAGCAGAGCCTGACTAAGTGGAAGAAGTTTACTGTCACTTGGTCTTGAGGTCAAGATCCCACAGCTGTGAATGCAGAAGGCTCCCAGGTTCAAGCCTCCCCTGGAGCAGGTGGCTTCAAACCCACCTGGGTCCCAGCCAGGCTTTGCCAAGACACATCCTCCTAGGACCGGAGTGCACTCAAACACACAGACAAGGCATTCCTTTGTGTTGTTTCACTGGTCAGTGTTGGGCCTTATCAGTCTATACTAAGCTAAAAAATAAGTATTGGAATTGTGTTTATTATCTAATACTATTACTTAATACAATAGTATTATAAAATAGACTATTGTTCTCCCAAGAGTTCAAGAAATGTCATTCTGCCATGAGGGTGTCATTGAGTGATGAATAATTCTTTATCAGGTAAGACTGACCATTGCAGTGACAGAGGGTCCATTGAGAGTCACTGATTTGGAAAGAAATTCATACGTTTAAAGAGGGCACATTTTCTGTGTTCATTAGAAACCAAAAGCTGAAACTTTCGATCAACTACTCATAATTCATAAAAAAGAAACAAATAAAACACTCTCAGATTTAGTGGACAGTAGATAGGAAGGCATAGTTCTTAAACCACATGACTTACTGGGGGACACATGTAATAAATACGTAGGCAGAAACAGCAACAAAAGATGAAAAAATAAACAAGTAATATGTAGAGTTTCAGATAGGGATGAGTGGATGAATAAAACAAAATACACAGAGAAAGAGACTATGAGTGAACCAGAGAGACTTGGGCAATGCTGGCTGAGGGGAAGGTGTGTCTGATGAGTGACACCTGTGCTCAGATTCACAGGACTAGTAGAGGAAGCCATGTGACGAAAACGTGGTCCAGGCGGCAGAAATCGCTTCTTGGATCTGAGGAAGAAAAAATGCCATGTGGTTGGGGCTTAGTAAAAAGTGGGAAGGATGAAAGTAAATTAAATCAGAGAGGTAGGCAGAGTCCTATCAAATCCAGAAGCCTCAGGTATCCTTGGAATGATAATGGTGCTGATGATGACGATGATGATTTCATGGGAAGGAATTTGAACATTTTAGGCAAAAGAGTAAAATGATGTGATTAAACAGTTGGAAAACTCTGCTTGCTCTGTGGAAAATAAGACTCTGGAGGTGGTGGGTGGGTGGCAGGGGGTACAAGACGGGAAGCAGAGAAACCAAGTAAGATGCTGTTGCAGAAATTTAGAATAGAGATGATGGGCTAGTTGGCAGCAGTAGAGATGATGTGAAGTGGAGGAGCTCAGCATATACTTTGTAGGCAGAACCAACAGAAATTCGCTGATGTATTATTGTGGGGTAGGGGGAAAGAGGCTGTTCTAGAATCTCTTCTATATATTTGTTCCCTACAACTGGGTTGCTGGTGGTACCGTTTACAAAGATAAGGGCGCCTGGGAGAGAGGAAAGGTGGAGTGGTGGAATGGGAATAATGGTAGAAATACCAGATTTTATTCTGGGTATGTGAACTTAGAGAAGTCTAGTAAGTAAATACCCAGTGGAGATGGGAAGTAGGCAGTCGCCTAGATTAATCTGGTGCTCAGTGGGGAGGGCAGAGTTGGAGATGAAAGCCTTGGAAATCATCAGCATATAGATGATGTTTAAAGCCTTAGGCCTGGCTGAGAAAACACTGCATTAATTTTCTACTTTCAACTATGTGTTTTCTGGGTTTCTATGAATCATAGTGTTTCAGAATTTAACAGGACTCTTCATAGCTTCCACTGCTGTAGGTAGATTCACATTGCATTTGGTATATGTGTTCATCAGGGTTCTCTAGAGGGACAGAATTGGCACTCAATATTAATCATCACAGCATAATACCTTAAGACGGTAGCATCTATTTCTAGATTTGTTGTGAATTGTTGATAAAATTCAGAGATGTTATATTTTATAAGAGAATTTTCCCCTGGGTTTTATGGTTGATAATGAACTTGAGAATTTCTTCTAATGCATAGTGTCAATGTGAACACATTCCTTGCATGGGGCCTAATTAGGTATCAATTTCTGCTTATAGCAGAGGGTGTGCTCCTTTTAAAGTTGGATGGGGTTTGATACCTGCCGTGTTCACAGACTTTCAGCCCAAGTTTTGAGTTTCTTTCATTTGGGAAGTTGACAGTTTGACATTATTAACAGATCTAAGTTAAGTAATACAGTATTTGAATAAACACAAGGAATATCATGCAGAAGTGGATTCATAACTCGGACTGCTGAGCACCTTCCCTTCCATCATTTTCAATAGAGGATTAATATTCAAATAACTATCATTTCTGTCAATTGAATTGCCATAGATTTTAAGATCCTCTAATGAAAGAAACTAACTTCTGAGTAATTTGTGCTTGAGAAATACGTTTGCTGTTTCTTAAAATTCAGCAATCAAAACTATATTATTACTGTTATATAATTATTTTCTTGCCATATTTTAATCATTTTTTATTTTAAAGATGGAGATAATATTATATGTGTCAGATAAGCAGACCATACCACTCCAAATATTTCTGTACGCCTTGTCTTAGGTATCGACTTCACAGTATTATGTGAGTGAATTAGTTTGTTAGGGCTGCTATTAAAGGCTACCAGAAACCAAGTGGCTTAAACAACAGAAGATTATTGTTTCACAGTTCTCAAGGCCAGAAGTCCACGACCAAGGTGTCATCAGATTGGTTTCTTCATCAGAATCTGTCCCCAGCTACTCCCCTAGCTCCTGCTGGTTTGCTGGAAGTCTTTGGTGTTCCCTGGCTTACAGAAGCAGGTTCCTGACCTCTGACTTCATCTTCATGTATCATTCTTCCTGTGTGCCTGTCTAAATTTCTCCTTTTTACAAGGATGCTGGTCATATTGGATTAGGGCTTACCCTATTGATCTTATTGTAACTTGATTACATCGATAAAGACCTTATCTTCAAATATAGTCACATTCACGTGTTCTGGGGATTGGGATGCTCACATACTTTCTGGAGGGAATACAGTTCCACCCATAACAGGGTGTAATCTCCTGTCCTTCTTTTTTTTTTTTTTTTTTTTTGAGACGGAGTCTCGCTCTGTCGCCCAGGCTGGAGTGCAGTGGCCGGATCTCAGCTCACTGCAAGCTCCGCCTCCCGGGTTCGGGCCATTCTCCTGTCTCAGCCTCCTGAGTAGCTGGGACTACAGGCGCCCGCCACCTCGCCCGGCTAGTTTTTTGTATTTTTTAGTAGAGACGGGGTTTCACCATGTTAGCCAGGATGGTCTCGATCTCCTGACCTAGTGATCCGCCCGTCTCGGCCTCCCAAAGTGCTGGGATTACAGGCTTGAGCCACCGCGCCCGGCCTCTCCTGTCCTTCTTAATGTTCCTTGTTTTTCTTAGACATTGTTAATGAACAAATCCTGAAGACATTCTCTGTTTATCTATCCATATAGGTATCCTGGGAACACATATGTAGGCCCATATTTAAAAACATCATTGATATGTTTATGACACACTTATAAAGCTGAGTCATGTCTCCAGCCCTCACCTCTTCCTTCAGTTCCAAGCTTGTGTTTGTTCCTGCCTTCCTGTCACCTCCAGCTGGATGAATAAGACATCTCAAGCTTCACATGTTCAAAACAAAGTGTTTTCCATTTTTCTCCCCAAATGTTCTTCCATCATGTTTTCCCATCTCAGTAAATGATTCCTCCATTCCCTCAAACTCTGTCCAAAGAGCCGAGCCTTCCCAATGCATCTCTTTCCCTTACTGCCTTCTGATACTTTCCACTGCTGTGTTAGTTTTATATTGCTTCTGCCAAAGTGAATTGGTACAAACTTAGTGGTTTAAGACAACACCAGTTTATGTATCTCACTGCCTCGGAACTCTGATGTAGGTTTCACTGGGCTGACATCAGACTGTCTTCAGGGCTGCATTTCTTTCTGGAGGTTCTGGGGAAGTATCTGCATCTAGGTTCTTGGCCAAATTCAGTTCCATGCCATCCTTGTGTTAGAGTCTCCATTTCCTTACTGTCTGGTGGCCAAGGATCATTCTTGACTTCCGGAGTCCACTTGTATTCCTTGGCTCATGGCTTCATTCCTCCATCTTTGGCTTTGCATCTCTCTTACCCTCTATTCTGACTCATCTCTTGCCTCTTCTGAACATACAGCTCTGGGTATAGCTGGAGAATTATCTGCTTTTACCAGCTCATCTGATTAGATTGGGTTAACCTGGATAATTCAGGATAGCCTCCCTATTTTAGGTCAACTGAGTTGTAACCTTAAGTCTATCTTTAGTCCCTTTACAGTAGAACCTTGGTGAATGTTTGATTGAGTAATTATAGGACCAGGGACTTGGGCGGGGGACATCTTTAGAATTCTTCCTCTCACAACTGCCATGCCCTCTTAGCTCTATTTTAGCAGGCTTTTCTTCTCTCCCTCCACCACTACCACCAAATTTCCAGTGACCACCGTTCCTGCATAGTTACAAAAGACTCCTCACTGGTCCCTTATATGATCTTTATGAACCATGGCATTTCAGATCCAAACAAGACTATTTCTTTATGACTCCTGTTATTCTAGATAGGGTCACATTAAATGTAACATAATACATTAAGTTGATCTTTTTAAAAACAGCACCTGCAAGATCAGGCCACTTAGATACCTCTAATGGCTTTCTTTAGTGCTTAGAATAAAATCCAAATCTTAATATGGTCTATAAGGGGCTTTTTATTCCTGCAAAAGCTCTATCTTTTTACCAGACTGTTTTACTTTCTTTATAGGACTTATCACCTTGAGAAACCATCCTCTTCATTTAGTGTGGATGTTAAATTTGTCTGTGATGCTTCAGTAGAATGTAAGACCCTTGTCTGTTTGCTACAGCTCAAATCTTCAGCACATTAACATAAACATGTGGTCATTCTGTATAATTTAAGTTGCTTTCATATGTGTATGTTCATGTAGTAAGCATGTCTTGTTGTGTGGGCACCAGTGTGCCTCTACTTAGAGTCCCCCTTGGCACTGTTAGGAGAATGAATGTGTATGTGACTAAGCCCTTGACCCCAAAGAACTTGTAGTTTCATCTGACTGTATTCCTATAATATTCTCTTGAGCTATACTGTATAAGAGTTTTTCTCATTTCATAAATTAAAGAACTTTATTTAAGATGAATTCAGCAACCTCCCCAAGGAATCCTGGTGCTATAACTAAAACTCAGAGCTATTGTTACTTGCTCCAAATACCTTTCTGCATCATACCAAACTTGTAATTATTTTCAACATTCTTAAAGCACAGGTAAATAAATTGCACAAATGTAACTGGACAAATGCTCAAGTAGGTCTTCCATCTCTAAAACCAAAAGCCAACACAAATGCCCATGAATCTCTTCTCTCTCATTTCTTCTCTGATGTACTTGGTATTATAAATGCTTCTGAAAATACAAAAGCAAATGTTTTAACAGAATATTTTTTGAGATCTTAGGACATGGGTGGTTAATTGGGTCCGGGTAGTGTCAGAGCCTTAGAATCATCTGGGGAAGGCGAGAATCAGACTTTCTAGGAGAGAGAGGAAGAACCAAGATGGGAAAAGCCAGAGGACATAAGGTAGATGGAGAAAGAATATGGACTGTATACAGAAGGGCAAGGGGACTTGCAAAGCTTGGGGTTCACATGTTGCAGGAGGAAGCTCGAGTCTTTGGAGGCAGAGCTGTGCGCAGACCCATGCTCCACAAGACATCAGCCGCGGGGCTTGACGTGAGCCACTCCCATTCTTGAATCTCCCTCATTTTTCAAATAGATCAATAGTGCTTTCCTTTCCATGGTGAATGTTGTTGATGGTATATGTAAAGAATTTTGTACTATGTCTAGATCATGGACACTGTCCAACTCATGGCAACTAGTAGAGAGTTTGTAAATTTTTCATGCCAAATGGATGGCTGTGAAGACATGGGTCACAGGTTGCCTCAGCTCATTGCTGCATAAATGAAACACTGTTTTTATTCCAGAGTCTCACTCCCCATAAACCACATTCCAGAAACTGAGACTTCAACAGTAAAAGGAGAAGAAGCCTGTGAATATGAATACTCACAAAACATCAAATAGTAAACTTCTGTGTTCTTATTTTCACCCTCTGTGACAGTGAAGTAGCCAATCATATTGAAATTTCAGAATATGCCTTAATAGTGTACACTTATTAATTAAAAAGGAAAATACCAATTCAATCTGTCAGGCAATGATTAAGTGTTTGCTATATGCAAGTAACTAGGAATATATATGCTGATTTGTTTAAAAGAGATAAAATTGAGCTACTGGAAGAAGCAGAAGCAGATATCAAATATGGAGTGTTTCCAAAATAAAACTGGACGGTAAGCTGTGTGAGGGAGGGATCACATCTGTTGCTGCCCTTCCGAAGAGTGCCTGGAACAAAATGGATATTTAATAACTATTTGTAGAATGAAGGATGAATGATAATAAAAATGAGATTCTTCTAGTAATTTGTTGGACTGTATAATAGACTTCTCTGAACTATGTATTATCATCTCAAGCTCTGTCATATAGCCTTGCCTTTTATTTTTAGGGAAAATAATCATCCTGGGTTTTGCATTTTACATTAAAATAATATGATAATAAGGCTGAATGTAGCAAACTCTATAATTAGCCATTTACTCTGAATTCCTTTGAGGCCTCTAGTTGATTTCACTGTGGAAGCAGGAATGTGGCAGGGTAATCTTGGATACTTGCAGACAGGCAAGAGGTTTTGAGAGTGATGGTGTAGCATGTGAGGTCCTGACAACGACACCAGCAATGGGTAGCCAAGTTGAACTGTGACGTTAAAATTATAATGTGGATGAACTAATTGTGTTTGTTTCATGGGATGGTTCATTGTGGGATCGATTTTGGAAACCAGAACTGTTGATGTTCGTATTGCAAAAGTAGGTGGCCAACTTTTTAATATACTAAATATAGATGGAATCTGTTCAATAGATTTATGAAGCAATGACATTTATGCTTCTATCACGATGATGAGTACGGGTTGCATTTTGAAAGTAGAGGCATAAAGGGTCAACAATTTGTTGTGATTGTTATTGTTAAGATGCCCATTGTGGAGTACCCTCTCCTAAATGCCTCTTTCTAATAGGGTAGAGAATAATCTGAGAAGCATCTTTGCTTTTAAATTACCAACCTATTCATTTCTGTTATAAAAATATTTAAATAAATCATTATTATTTATTATGTTGTAATGTGCTAGATTTTTTCCCTCATCAATTTTAGGCACAGGAGAAATTTAGAACAAAGATTGCTTCGTTCTATCAACATACATCAATATTACTTCAATATTAGCTTGAAAAATGGAAAGCAGTATTCCAGACTGTTGATTTAATATATATATATGATTTTTAAAATAATATATAATATAATATATATTTTTTCATATTATAATATATTTTTATGTGTATATATATTTAAAAAGAAAGCAAAGCTGTCTCTTGGTTTCTGTCTTTTTCAAACATGACTATTGTAAGGTTATTCCATTAGAGTCCCCAGTGGTTCAGTGTGTCACTCTGCCACCTGGAAAGACTACTGGAGGAGACTCTCTGGTCTCTGTGGCCAAAGGGCAGTGCCCTTGTTTCTTGCTTCAACTGCCAAGAGGGTGTTTGAATAGTATTATCTAATGTCATCATGTTGATTATGCATACTGACACATGTCCGTGGGGAACTTGCCTGAAACGAAATATTCATTTGTGTTGCTTTGGATTCTCAGATCTTCCCAGATGATAAAAATCACTGAGTTGGGCCGGGCGCGGTGGCTCAAGCCTGTAATCCCAGCACTTTGGGAGGCCGAGACGGGCGGATCACGAGGTCAGGAGATCGAGACCATCCTGGCTAACACGATGAAACCCCGTCTCTGCTAAAAAATATAAAAAACTAGCCGGGCGCGGTGGCGGGCGCCTGTAGTCCCAGCTACTCGGGAGGCTGAGGCAGGAGAATGGCGTAAACCCGGGAGGCGGAGCTTGCAGTGAGCTGAGATCCGGCCAGTGCACTCCAGCCTGGGCGACAGAGCGAGACTCCGTCTCAAAAAAAAAAAAAAAATCACTGAGTTCTTGGTACCAACAGTGTAAAACTCGAATAGATTTCTATCTATAATTTCCTAATTATGATTATATTGATATTGAAGTGATGCTACTGCATTGTTATGAGCCACTTGTAATGTTAAAAATTAAATTATGATGGAGTATTTTATAATAATCAAATATATTTTTAAAGAAATTATATTGTTAACCTTCTTGAGGGGAGAAATTGTATCCCATAGTGCTTTACATCCCTTTATTATTAAGGGAACTTAATTAACAGCCTGTTGGAGGAATGCCTGCCTGAGCCTTGGGAACACAGAGTAGTAGGGAGGAGGGCACTTTTCCCCACTTGGCAAAATCTTCTAGAGTGTTTGGCGGGGGCAGATTTGAGGTGAACAGGTTCTGGTGTATGTTTTGAGACATAGTACTACTATCTAGGTGCTTTCTTTAATGAGCAGTACCTAAGCACTGAAGCATATTTTAATGTGTGCCTGAGTATTTTCAGTAATTAGCTTGGCAGTTTAACTTCCCAAATAAGAATTTTGATCTAAATTAGCTTTCTGTTATTAAATTCATAATATCTCTTTGGTTTTAGATTTTAATAACTACTTAAAAGATTATTAAGAAGATCAAAAGTGATAATTTATGTAAATCCATTTTATAAACTATAAGCAGCAGATACATTTTTGTATTATTATGATATATTGTCATTTAGAAAAATATGTTATTAAAATCTTAATGAGTTGTGAGAAGTGAACAATTAAATATTAACAATTACATCTAATAAAATAATTTGAATAAATTTAAAATGATTAAGCGTTTTCAAATAGACCACATTAAAATTTAGAGATCTAAATTTTATTTTTAATAACTGGAATTAAATCTTTTCCAGTTATTTATGGCTTAATATGATGTGTCTTCCTTTCATTTTTTTCACAAAAAAATAAAATTATTATAGAACAATACATCATTTTCCATAGAATTGCAAGAAAGAGTCTATGCAAAATGGAGAAGGATGGAACCTGATCATTCCAATTAGGTCATAAAGAGAAAACAGGTGAAAATAATGCTATGGGAAAAAGAAACAATGTGATACTAGCTTTCCTGTCATTCTCAAATATTTTGTTGCTCAACATTATGTTTATGTGAAATATGGGTATGCATGTTCTCGTTTATACATCTGTGGATACAAACACATTATTCACATAGTTCTTAGTTATACATTCAGAGATGTGGCATCCTAAGATATTTCGACATCTGTATATATAGTATTACTAAAATAGAGTATCATGTATAAAAAAAAAGTCCTTGCTGTTTTATGCAAGTCAAATTAGAGTATTTGTCAGATTTAGAATTCTTTGTATTCATTTAATTTAGCTCTTTACCTGTGAGCTTCCCTTGTCACCAGGAGGCAAGCACTCATGGACGACTTCACAATGTCTGCTGGTACCTTCTTCCCACCGCACTTTTACCACCAATGCTCTCGTTACCTCCCGATTTCTGTGCTATTTATTACTACTACGCTAATTTACTAACATCATTGTCAGGAAATGTTCTGCCCAATAATTTTGAAATACAATTTCCTGGACTAGTCTTTTTTTTTTTTTTTTTTGAGACAGAGTCTTGCTCTTTTGCCCAGGCTGGAGTGCATTGGTGTGATCTCGGCTCACTGGAACCTCCGCCTCCCAGGTTCAAACAATTCTCTTGCCTCAGCCTGCCAACTAGCTGGAATTACAGGTGTGCACCACCGCGACTGGCTAATTTTTCCATTTTTAGTAGAGATGGGGTTTCACTATGTTGGGCAAGCTGGTCTTGAACTCCTGACTTCAAGTGATCCACCTGCCTCAGGCTCCCAAAGTGCTGGGATTACAGGCGTGAGCCACCATGCCTGGCCTAGTCTTCATATAAAAGATTTGCACACATATTAGCACAATTATTTGCCTACAACACACAATATACTTAATCTGTGGAAAATATTTGATAGGTATAATACATAGTTTTTTGTTGTTGGTTTTTTTGTTTGTTTGTTTTAGTTTTAGTGTACCTCACATATTGCTTAGAATTTAGGTGTCAGCAAATGTTTTTCCCATACTTGACACAACAATGTGTCCACAAATTTGCTGTGTTAGCATAGGTATATTCATCCGTAAGTAGGTAAATACTTCAGTGATTGCCTTGGACATTGACAGTGTCAGCTGAGGAAAACTCTAGATGCTAGATGGAGGAATGGAAATTTAAGTCACATATTTTAATCATAGATAATTTAAATTCAGATCCTTTTTTTTTTTTTTTTTTTTTTTTTTTTGAGACAGAGTCTTACTCTGTTGCCCAGGCTGGAGTGCAGTGGTGTGATCTGGGCTCACTGCAAGGTCTGCTGCCCAGGTTCACGCCCTTCTCCTTGCTCAGCCTCCCTAGTAGCTGGGACTACAGGCACCCGCCTCCACACCTGGCTAATTTTTTTGTGTGTTTGTTTTTTTTTTTTTAGTAGAAACGGGGTTTCACCGTGTTAGCCAGGATGGTGCTGATCTCCTGACCTCGTGATCTTCCTGCCTCAGCCTCCCAAAGTGCTGGGATTACAGGTGTGAGCCACAGCACCCGGTCCAGATCCATATTTATAGTTTTGGTTTATAATTGGATAAAAATCATTTGTGGTCTCAATATTTGGGACTTGATAAAAGTAGGTACCTTGATGCATTTTGGAGCCACTTCTTAACTTTGGAATTCTGAGTGTAACCCAAGTATTAACTCTATGGCCATAGAATGCCATCAGAAGAGCAGAAGAAACTTCCACTTTTATGGTTCCTGGGCATGCAATAAGACTCAAGAAATTAGATAGCCAAATCAGTGTTCCATGTCTCATCACCAGAATATCAAGCGTCCTGGCCTGACAACCCCAAGGGAAAGTCTAAACTTCGTTTTCGTAATCACTTTTTCATTTTTCTGACTTTTCACTGAATTGTACTCACAGATATAAATCTAACCTTTGATCTACATGGACCTCATGAATAACTACAAGTTCTACTTGTTTGGGATTGTAAGAACTAGCAAAAGCAAAACAAACAAAAAAACCCAAATCCTCTGCCAGTCATGGATGTCACATTTGAGAAGAAATGCTATATATGGCAAGAACTATTATGGGCAACTTCAAAGTTTCATACACAAAAGGAGTTACTTTTTCAAAACTCCAAATGTGGTCATTAAATAAATGTGTAAATATATTTATAACTACAGAAAAGTTCTAGAAGACACAAGCTTCCAAAAACATCTGTTAGAAATAAAATACCTGTTCAAGATGAAGTTTACTAGGGCAGTTAACTTTTCTCCTGTAGCACTTATTATAATTTTTTTTTTTAGTTTTCCAGGAAATACTGCTATGTTATCATGAACTCCTTGAGTAGATTGCCCCATGTATTTTTGATGTTGCTGTAGATGTTATGATTTGGATCTGTGTCCCCACTCATATCTCGTGTGGAATTGTGATCCCCAAGTGTTGAAGGTAGGGCTTAGTGGGAGGTGACTGTATCATGGGGGTGGTTTCAGATGGCTTAGTACCATCTTCCTGGTGCTGTCTTGTGATAGAGTTCTCGTGACATCTGATGAGATCTGATGGTTTAAAGGTGTGTGGCAGTTCCCTGCTTGCTCGCTCTCTTTCTCCTGCTGCCATGTAAGACGTGCCTTGCTTCCCCTTCACCTTCTGACATAATTGTAAGTTTCCTGAGGCTCTCCAGCCATGTGGATCTGTGAGTCAGTTAAACATCTTCTTTTTAATGGATTACCCAGTCTCAGGTAGTTCTTGATAGCAGCATGAGAACGCACTAATACAAGATGCTTACTTTTCATGTTTTTTGACCCAACTGTTAATGCATATTCACTATAATAAATATTGAGGTTTTACATTTACACTTGTTTGTGAAATCTTTTGGTTAAGTCTTATATTTTTCATCAGTTTTCATGGAGAAGCTCTTCATCTTCAATTCGTATATTAAGACTATAAGAAATAGACACTTCCTCCTTTCCCTCAACTTGTAAGCCCTCCCATAGGAGGCTTAATGAAAAGAAAGGTGATATGTGTTTCCTCTTATTTAAGGAGGCGCAACACTATACCATTTAAATATAATCAGATAAAGGATTTTAAAATGTGTATACAGTATCAACCTTGATTACCTTTAGAATAGTTGACAAAACCATGGTGGTAAAGAATTGCTTAGTGGGATTACTGGGTAGGAGACCCCCCTGGAGTCCTGTCACCCCTAGGAACTTACCTGATTCTTAGGGAGCTGGAATTTCTCCTCATCAGCACTTATCTCCCTTGGTTGTGGTATAGATGGAGAATCTGATTTATCATTATCATATGAACCCAATGAGAACATGATGTGGTGGTTGTTAGCCATGGCTCCTAGAAGACAAACTTAAAACTTGGTAAATGATTATAGATAGGTCTCTCTAGTGGTTAAGAACACAAACATGATTTTGGACAAATTATTTAACTTCTCTGAATCTGTTTCCTCATTTATGAAATGAGATCATAATAGCTTGCCTCATTGGATGCACACAGAAAGAATGATAACATTTTACTTTAAGGCTAAACTGTTTTTTGGATACAACAGCAGCAAAAATACAGCTGTTTTTATCATGTGAGAATATGGAAAAGGGTAATTTCAGTGATATGGGAAATGAGTTCTCCTCATTATTCCGCGGTGAGTTGCCTTCTCAGTAAAATACCAGCTCTACTTATCTTCATTGTTATTATTATCTTTTTAAAGAATATTCGCAGCCAGGCTTCGTGGCTCATGCCCATAGTCTCAGCACTTTGGGAGGCCAAGGCAAACGAATCACTTGAGCCTAGGTGTTTGAGATCAGCTTGGGCAATATGGCAAAATCCTTTTCTACAAAAAATACAAAAATTATCTGGGCATGGTGGAACACACCTGTAGTCCATCTACTTGGGAGGCTGCAGTGGGAGCATCACCCGAGTCTGAGAGGTTAAGGTTGCAGTCAGCAGTGATCACACCACTGCACACAAGCCTGGGTGACTGACACCCTGTTTCAATAACAAGAATATTCCCTAATTCGGAATGCTTATTTGTGAATTAAGAAAAGCACATTATTGGCTAAGGCCAAATTGTAAGCTTAGAGCAAGAAATAGAGAACATAACACAAATCTGTAGAGCTAAATGAGCCTTAAATTTTTCATCCAGTCCATCATATATGTCAGCAGCTTTGAAATACCAAGGAATCCTCTCATTCCAGATGGACTGGGTAATAAAGGGAGCAAACTCAGTATTTAAGAGCTTTACAAAGCTGTAAGCAAAGCCTGTGGACATCTAAACATTGATTTGAAATAATGCAATCTCAGTTCTAGAACCAACTTAGGCTGTAACAGACACGGAAGGGCTCCATTTTTAAGATACCGATATATAGGCACTGTTCAGAAATAGAGGTGTATTCAACAAGTCTTATAGAAAAGTCTTCAAAATTCTAGAAGAACAACGTGCTATATCTACAAATGATGAGTTCTGGAGCCTGTTGTGATTCACATCGGTTTAATAAACAGTGCTGCCATATCTGTGAGCAGCATCCTTTTATCGTCAGAGATTCCGCTGGACTTTTTTGGGTTCTCGCTGCCTGTCCTGCTGCACACACACCAAACCTCACCATAGTACAAAGAACAAATGAGAGCTTGTTCTCAGGCAGTCAAGAAAAAATGGAACAAATATACTAGAATTCATGAAAGATTGATTGCTAACAGTTTAAACACTGCTATCAGTTAAAAAAATGCTGATAAGCAAACAAAAAGCACAAAGAGAACACTGGAGTCCTAGAAACAGGGGAATGCCAGTCATGTTCAGCCTGTTTGTCCACCTGTAACCCTCACCTCCAAGGAAGCACCTTTAACTGCTATCCCCTACACATCTGAACTTCCCAAGGCTGTAGGAAGTTAACTCTTTAAAGGACAAAATATCCCAGCCTAAATGTAAGGGATTTTTGTAATACCCAAGGCAAATATATCCTACAGGGAATGGTTATACAAAAACATGTATATAGTTATGCTTTGATGTATCGAAATGTGATATGTCTTCAAGAAATTACTCATTTGTTTTATTTCTCTTTGCACAGAAATATTTTTAAAGTAGTCTCTTTGGCTAGTGCCTTAGCCAAGCACATTGTGAGAAGAACTTAAAATGCTCGGTCATGTGCCTTTTCTTATTGGTATTCCTTAGGTGCCTCGGCCAAGGGCAATGACATAATACCTAAGCCCAGTCAAAGAAACAGGGCCCACTCTGTCTTGACAGAGTATTATTCATGATCACCACTTTACATAAATGTTAAGGGATATCAAGTAAAGACATGAGCTAAATATGCAAAAAATTGAAACAAATGCCACTCTTAATGCTGGGTGATTAGGATGCAGTATTCTTAGTAGTCAAACAAGTCGAGTTATTTCTTAGAAGACAGTGCCTTAAATTTATGCCTGAGATCTAGAAAAGGATGAAATATGATAGATGCTTTCCGCCTGCTAATAAACAAAAAATATTCCCAGTTCTGCCATAAAGATACTCTCAATTTGTAATTTTAAATTTTGCATTCTGCAAAGGCGCACATGCCTATGTGCATGCGTGAATGTGTCTTGGAGAAAGAGATTACTTTAAAAGTGAGATCCTGCATTTATTATTGATATTATTTGGAAATAATATATATTTATAGTAGAACTGATGCATCGTGGCATTTTAGGAGGCAGTGGTGCTGATTCCATATAGCAGATGTGTTTCTTTACCTCTAATTAATTAATACATTTTTAAAAGTCTGTTCTAAGTTAATTTCCTGGCAATCATTGTCGTTGTGTATTTGATAACTTGATGGAGATTGCCGTCTTTAAGCTTTTTAATCCCAAAAATATAAAATCATGTGAATTTCATGATTGATAATTTACAACATCAGGTATGCCAGTGGGTTTAAAGTTGAACTATTACCGAGATGGTCAACTATACATTCCATTTGAGAAACCCTGTTTTGAATACAGTGAAATTAATTTCATGCCAGGGTAGAGAGCTGCTTCTGAAATCATTTTGTCTTCCTCATCTGTCATTGAGTGAGCTTTAGTTTGAGGCACCAATTGAAGGAAGGCATGTGAGGTCTCAAATAAGAGGTTTATACCCTGCTAAAGCAAATAATAACCAGAATATATATTATTAATAGATTTAATAGACCCTACACTGCTAGTACAGACTTTGAATTTACACTGGATTCAGGGATATTAGCTAGTGTGTGTGATGACACGTACATCTAGTCTCTTAGTACCAAAAGTCCTGTTTTTGAGTCTGTCTGACACTTGATTTCAAGAGTTTAAGGCAGCAGCAGGCAGCACTGGGGTTTCAGTTGTATCTGAGTACTTGTCACTACAAGGGCCCTAGGCAAAAGTCCAGCATTGTTTGTTTGACTTCCTTCCTCATCCCTTTTCCCCATTTTTTTTAACCACCTCCTGCAATCCATTTCAGCAGCGATAACTGTTGGATTACAAATAAAAGATGAGCTGGCCCTAAAAATATTACTCCTTGCAAGGATTTAATTGCAAAAGAATCTTTGTGTTGGAGCTTCCCCATGTCCCTTGGAAGGCAGACTCAGTAATTTGGCTGTCAATTGTGTGTAATTTTATACCTTAGCGTCTGGAAGGATAATAAGTAGAATTACAGAGTTTTACACTGAAATGCTGATTATCAGAAAATAAGAAGCCACAATTTCAGGAGTCATGTCTTTTAAAGTCTCTCCTAAATATCAAGTTTTGTTAGCATAAACATTTTAACTGTTAATATTAACTTATTTGTAAATCACTACCAAGTCACCCATTTCATGTTAAAGCTTTTCTGTGTTAATGCTACTTATTCTTCCACCCCTCTGTCCATATGAGTAGATAAAATTTGCCAGGACATGAACATTATGAACATCTTGTAGGTTTTGTTTCTGTGTGTTTGTTTATTTGTTTTTTGTGATTATTTGTCCAAAGGGCCACAACATAGTCAATTATTTTAACGTTAATGATACCACAGCAAATAGTGATTCCTTTACACTTTAGTTCTACTTTTATTTTGTAAAATGTAAAAATCCTTCATTTTCTTTAAGATGAAAATTGGCAACAATATTGCTAGAAACCTTTGAAATTGATTTTTTTAAATCAAGAACAGTTAGTAGGTAAATAATATTCCTGTTTTTATATGTGCATGCCTGTTATAGCTTTCAAAAATCTAGGATATAAAATAATTTAGAACCCTTTTAAAAGCAGAATATACATACAGAAAAATGTTGGTTTTTGCTCTAATGGTAAAAACTGCAATTACTTTTGCACCAACCTAATATATTCCAGCAAATGCGGCTTGCTCACTGTTATGTGTGTGAGACTCAGTCCTAATAGTGTGTGCGGTTTTACATGGTTTACTTTGCTGAATAGTATTTCACTGTGTACATATATTATACTATATTCATTCTAGTGACTGGGCATTTCTGTAGTGTTCAGTTGGGACTGATATGAGCATTATAAGAGATGTCTTCTGGTATACTTAGGTGCACATTTTTTAGTTTGTGGCATTATCGAGTAGAATTGCTGACAAATATTCCCACTTACAGTTCTATGAAAGTTCCAGTAACACCCAGTACTTGCCATTTTGGGCATTATCTAGCTCTCTAAATTTTTATCATTCTAATGAGTACTTAGTGGCATCCTATGGTGGTTAAAATTTTGTACGCTGGTGAGTAGTGAAATTGATTGTCGTATTAGTCCATTTTCATACTGTTATGAAGAAATACTGGAAACTGGGTAATTTAAAAGGAAAAAAAGCTGTAATGGACTCACAGTTCCACATGAGTGGGGAGGCCTGACAATCATGATGGAAACTGAAGGAAGAACAAAGACATGTCCTACATGGCAGAAGGCCAGAGAGCATATGCGGGGGAACTGCCCATTATAAAACCAGTAGATCAAGTGAGACTTATTCACTATCATGAGAACAGCATGAGAAAACCCAACCCCATGATTCAGTTACATCCCACTAGGTCCTGCCCATGACACATGGGAATTACGGGAGCTACAATTCAAGATGAGATTTGGGTGGGGCAGAGCCAAACTATATCAATTGTCTTTTCATTTATTTATTGGCCATATGGGTCATGTGGTTGTTTTCTTTTGTACAGTGCTTGTTAAGTATTTTACCCTTTTTCTATTGGGTTGTCCATTAATGTCATATTACATTGCATTTCAGACTTACGCATATACAGAGAGAGAATGAAAACATCTTATCCCATTAGTATACTTTCACTTTTCTGATGGTGTCTTTGATAAACAGACTTTCTCAATTTTAATATGGCCCAATTTATAACTTTTTAATATTCTGTCATGGTTAGCTCATTTTGCGTCCTGCTTAAGAAAGCCTTGGCTACTCCAAGGTCATGCATGCGCTGCATGTAAGCATTTTCATTTAATCTTTCACATCTAGCCCTTCACTCCAGATGGAATTGATTTTTTTTTATTTTTTGCAACTGGGGTCAAGTTGCATTTTTTTCCAACAGCTGAAGGCACTATCTTTCCCTCTGCATAGCAGTGTCATATTTCTTGTAAATCAGGTGTATGTGTGGCTTGGCATCTGGTTTCTCTTCTGCTCCACTGTTCTGTTTGTCTCTCCTTACATGGATACCATGCAATCTTTATGACTGCAGTTTTCTAGTCCGCCATGTTATCTGGTAGGCTGTCTTCCAGATTTGTTCTCTTCCTTTAAGACTGCTTGGTCTTCTTAGCTCTGTGCATTTCTATATAAATTTTAGAATCCACTGTCCATTAACTCAGGCCCCTTACTCCCCAGAAAAGCATGCTGAGGTTTTGATTATAATTTTTTGGTAGATATTTGGTTGTTGTTTTGATCAAATTGAGGGCTTTCCCCCACTATTTTTGGTCTACAAAGATTTTTTTTGTTGTTGTTGTTTTGTTTTTTTACTTAATACTGTTGAACTTTGTCAAGAGTAAATATTTTTGCATCTTTGGGATTTCCCTTAAACCACTATTACGATTATCTCACAATGTTGATTTCATTCTACTTCTTTCCTGGAAACACTAAAATGAACCAAAAATACAAGAGGATTGAGAATAAAATTCCATTTACAATAATACTAGGAAATAAATCAGCCACAAACTTATATGAAAGAGATATGTGAGTTTAGACATCTCTTCCCAGATACCATACAGTATGCATATTTCATTTTAGAAAAAAGAAGAAGAAGGAAGTAAGGAAGGCAGAAGGAAGGCAGGCAGAAAGGAAGGAAGGCAGGAAGGCAGGCAGGAAGACAGGAAGGCAGGCAGGCAGGAAGGCAGGCAGGAAGGCAGGCAGGAAGGCAGGCAGGCAGGAAGGCAGGCAGGAAGGCAGGCAGGCAGGAAGGCAGGCAGGAAGGCAGGCAGGCAGGGAGGCAGGCAGGCAGACAGGAAGGCAGGCAGGAAGGAAGGCAGGCAGGAAGGCAGGGAGGAAGGCAGGCAGGAAGGCAGGCAGGCAGGAAGACAGGAAGGCAGGAAGGAAGGCAGGAAGACAGGCAGGAAGGCAGGAAGACAGGCAGGAAGGCAGGAAGGCAGGAAGGCAGGAAGGAAGCATTCCTTCCTTATAGGTTCCTGAGTCATAATCCTCAACTGAAACATTGAGTTCTGAAGATATGAGGGGACACAGGAGAGACAGGGAACTCTATGAAGGACAAGCTCCAACAGGAGAAAATAATGTCAGGGTTTGGGGGGTGGGTAGCATAAGAACTACATTTTCAGCTACCAGCTGCTTTCACTTTTTTTCATACTTAGAATTGCTCCCCTCCCCAATCTGTTACCAAGCAAAAGTCAGGCCAAGATAAGGTTGCTATAATTCAAAAATAAGTAATAAACTGGAATATTTAAAGTAAGATAGTGGGTTGACATTGTCCAAAAAAAGTAAGAAAGAAATCAAAAAGAGAATAAAGGAACACAAAAATAATATACAAAAGGCAGAGAAAGTATAACTGCAGAAACATAAAATTACCCTCAGGAGATGTCAGAGAAAGTTAACCATTTTTTATATCTTAAAGAAGTTTAAAATTATGAACAAAAATGAAAAAAAAAGAAATCATTATACGATAGAGGAGGCCTGAAAGGAGTAACAAATGAGCTGGCAAAGATTATTCAAAAATAAAGAAAAAAAGAAAAAGAAAACTATTGCTGAAATGAAACCATGTTAGAAGCATCAAGCAGACAGTACAGAAATAAACAGAACTGGTGTGAGGAAATAAAGCAGAAGAGAGAAAAAAAAAAAGGCAATAGATGTGGAAGAGAGATAACCAGGAGCTAATATATGGGTTGTTATTTTTACAATAGTTCTCACCTGGGAAAGTAATTTTCTTACAAGAGCGATATATCAATCTGGCTTTTTAATTCTGTTCTGCAGTTTTCAGTGTCAGAGGTAACTGAATGATTTCTTCCAAATTGTGAGTGAGGAAAAGTGTGATCCCAAAGTTGTATAACCTTCTAAGTAGGGCACAATTCCAGCGATGCCTTCACAGAGAATGATGGTGAGTTGTGCTAATGGAGGTACCACGAACATTCCATTCTAGGTGAAAAATGCCTCTGAGGGTTACATGGGGACATTGTAACCCTTTGTAACCCCATTGTAAATGGGGACATTTGTGTGCCTTACAGGTAATGGAAAATCCTCTTAAACATGCATTAACAGGAAAGACAGGCACCTGTGAACTTTCTTGCAAAATTGCCTTAAAGCCAACATAGTGTCAATACCTAAGTAAAGGTGAATAAAGACTCTAGGTCTAGACAAGCAATCGTATAAAATGTGTTAAGTGCGTCCCTGTAAGAGACCACCTGAGCAGGCTTAATGTGAGCAACACAGCTATTTATTCACTTGGGTGCAAGTGGGCTGAGTCCGAGAAAGGTGTCAGCAAAGGGTGGTGGGATTATCTTTAGTTTATAGGTTTGGGATAGGTGGCAGACTTAGGAGCAATTGTTTTGAGGGCAGGGAATGGATGTTACAAAGTGCTTTCTCAAGGGCAGGGAGGATATATCCTACAAAGCACATTCACAAGGGCAGGGAGGGTGTATCCTACAAAGTACTTTTACAAGGGCGGGGGAATATCACGAAGTACATTATCACAAGGGCAGGGGAATGTCATGATGGCTTGACCATGGTGCAGCCAGCTCAGAGGACCTTACAAAAAGGAGAATGGATTTGATGCTGGAAGTATATGGAATAAGGACTACCCGGTACTTTAACAAAGTATGTACTCTGAATTTTTAATAATCTTGTATGTTTTTGAAAAAAATTGACAGGGCTGGGCGCGGTGGCTCACGCCTGTAATCCCAGCACTTTGGGAGGCCTAGGTGGGCGGATCACGAGCTCAGAAGATGGAGACGATCCTGGCTAACAGAGCGAAACCCCGTCTCTACTAAAAGTACAAAAAAAACTAGCTGGGCGTGGTGGCAGGCGCCTGTAGTCCCAGCTACTCGGGAGGCTGAAGCAGGAGAATGGCATAAACCCGGGAGGCGGAGCTTGCAATGAGAGATCGCACCACTGCACTCCAGCCTGGGCGACACAGCAAGACTCCGTCTCAAAAAAAAAAAAAAAAAAAAAAAATTACAAAATCTTATTTTTAAGAAGTCACCTTGTTTAATTCTTATCTGAACTAATACTAAATACAGCCCTTGTCAAATGTAGACTAGTGTTTCCTTTCAATGCCATCCAGTATTATCCTAACCATTTACATTTGTATATTGTTTTAGAATTGAAGAAAGTACTTCTGCAGATATCATCTAGTTAGTACTCACAGCAACCTAATTCCACTGGGGCATTTCCTCTGTGTTAAATAACTTGTCCCAGGTCATCTAATTATAAAATGTGGACCTGGGATGCATTTGGTACACAGGTCAATAAAAAGTGCTTAAAATACTTTGCGGAATTTATGTTTTTGGAAGCTGTGGCTATAATAGAAAGAATCAGGTAAAAGACTCAAAGGAGTTGTTTGAGGTACTATAATAGCTGGGAGTGGGTGGGGATGGATATCATTATATAAAATTTAGCTTCAAAGTCCATATCTAGCAAGTTCTCTTTCCTGTGAGCCTTTTGGGTTGGTTAGATTTTGCCATTTTGTACTCTCTTTGAATTGTAATCTGTTTCAAAAAACCAAATAATTTGAATAAACTTATTTTTTGAACAGCTGTTCATCTTTGAAACCAAAAGTGGACTGGCTTTGAATATGAACTCTAAACAATCTTGAATCTGCCTCTTGCTTTTGAATTAATCAAGGAAATAAAGTCTGCTTTGAGTTTGATAATAATTTCATGATCTTTTGTTGTTCTTGTTGTTGTCTTGTCTGTGTGTGTGTATGTGTTTTAATGTGAACATGCAGATAGCTAAGAATCCAGATACATTCAAGGCAAAGGAAGATTAGAAAACTAGAATTTGCCAGGCAGGCTAGTGGGAGGGTCCTTTTGTGATGAAATGTTGCATAAATAATGCCAATGGGGGTCTAAATTCACTGTTGCCATGGAGACCTTTGTGCCTGGCTGAACTCTATTCTTTTCTCTTTTAAGACAGCAACCACTGGGCTTGTGGTATCTCTGATATGTCTTGCTTTGCTTTCTCTTAAACTGTTTGCCAGTGAAAGCAGAAATTACCATAGGCTAATTCAGCCTCCTGACTTTTTTGAGGCTGTTCTTCCCTCCCTTCTCGGTTTTTGAGCTGCTCTGTGGTTCCTTTTAGCCATGGTGCAGGGAGGCAGGAGGAGGTGGGTAGGATGCCAGGAACCGCCCGCTCCACAGCCCGGGGAAGGAGGGAAGAGTAACCCTTCGTCTTTGGGACTAGTCGTCTTGTTTGCCTAGACTACAGTTTTCAAGTATTTAAGGACCATTTATTTCAAAACGTACAGCAAAGGTAAAAGACAAAAAGTGAAAACTAACTGTATTTGGTTTTTCAGTGCTTTCTTATGAATGTTGTTTTTGTGATCATTTTAACTAAAGTTTTAAAAATGCAGGTTAAAGTTATGTGTAGAAAATATGGTAAGAATTTATTTCTGACCTCACAGTTATCAATTTATTCAGCATCTGAACATTGAAATTGTAAAGCCAAATAACCAAATTAAACAGAAAGTGGGTGTAAGAATTCCTGGGCCATTTCCCTATTAACTAACCATTATAACCATTTAATTATTGCTTTTAGTGAGACTTCACATGTCATAGATATATACTTTAGATTTTATGAAAGTTATGATTATCCATGTAAATAATCACTTACAATTCTGTGAGAATTAAGTAAGAGTTAATTTGGAAATTGTAGGTCTTTTTTTTCCCTTTGATGCACAATTAAAGGAATAACCCCATCCAGAAAGAAATTATTCATGGAGAGTAAAGGAAAAAAAATCACCCAACTAGCGTCACCATGTAAAGTAGCCAAAAATTCAATATACTGGGCAACTAACTTGGTGCATAGCTTTCTCTTTTTGGCAGAAATTATATGCTTCTCAGTGATAAGTTTATACTAGAACTAGAATACAATAATTACATGTTTTGATCACTCTAAATGGTGCAGGTGTAAATAAGATGCACACACCCCTTAATTACAGAAAACCTTTACCAAGTGTTTCCAGATTGCTTTTATTCAAATAACTCATTGAGAAAATTGTTGCCCAAAATTTACAATGACTTCATAGATTTCACCTGTGCCACCACTGTAGCTAAAAAATATATATTTGAGATACCCAACAGATTAAAGAAACAAATTGATGTTTTGAAACCAGTGATTGAATAAAATGACAATCTATGGAATTATATTTTAGATTGCTATATATTTAAGATAGCTGTACCTTGTAGAATTGTGAGTGCAGTAAAATGGAATGCCTCAGATTCTTTAGTATTTATAAAACCTTTATTAAAAAGTCTTTAAGTATTTATCTTTAAACTTAAAGTTTTTTCAAATGGATAATAATAGTGAGAGAAAATGATTTTCACCTTAATTTTGACAAACATCAGAAAAAACTTATGTTTGATTAATACTATTTGAAATTTCAGTGACTAAGTTATAAACTAATTAGAAGAATGACCATGTTAACTTAAAAATGATTTAGTTTTATCAGAAATATATTGTCATGTTTTAATATATTAATTGCCTAGCCATGGATATTTTTATTTTAAAGAAATTAATGAAGGAAGGCATATATTACTCTGAGAGCATCTCTTATTAAATATTTCATTTCAACTAATTATTAAATAAATGTAAAAGTTTATGTTTATCGTCTTAAAGCTAAGAAGTCTTTTTATTTTTAAGGCGTGAAAGTCAGTCTCAATGGTATGGATTTAGAAAGTGATTTAAGAAAACTTTGACCTTTGGAAGTGTTTTCCATATTGACTGTAATTTAATAATATTGCTGAACTATAAAAGTAAATGACTATGAAGTCTCACCTTAGGAATACAGTGTTTGGGTGCTTATACTTTCTGTAAATCAATCTAATAGATTTACATGACATTAAGTCTTCAACTTCAAACAGTATTTGCATGTGATCCAAATAAAGAGTTTAAAAACACAATTAAGTTAACTCATTGGATGCTATGATTCTGATTGCCCATTCCCTTATATTTCAGAACGTAAGTATTTTAAATTTGAACACTTAAAATTTTTTTTATGTGGATATATCTGAAAATGTACTAAGTAGACTCTTTAGGTGGCATTTTAAACAAAAGCAGAGAGTCAAACGTGTGATAAAAAAAATTGTGAGAATTTTCTAATGCCATGTTACAAAATCTTTTCTGGAGTGTTTTACTCATGAATTGTATCTGCATAATTAACAAAAAATAAGTTTCAATTGTTTAAAAATATATATTTGCCCATTTTACTCATAAATTTTATCCACACCATAAAGAAAAAAAGAATTTTCATTGTTAAATATATGTGTATTTGTCCAGACAATTCCAGATCTGGTTCAACTCTTATATGATGATAATGGCCGCATTGGAGAATCCTAGCTAATAAGTCTGACCAAAAGTTCCAGTTGGAATGGTGTGGGAACAAAGATGTATGTTTGTGTTTCCACAAGTACCTTATTAACATGTGAATTCTGATTTAGAGTTGTGTTTTGTGGCTATTGTAGAAGTCTTATATTTTGCATTCAAAACATCTTGCATTCAACAATTTTTTTTTAAGTCCTTCCTCTGTTCTCAGTATTGAATTACCACATATAAAAATGGAAGAGACGTTCCCTAGGGATCAAGAACTAAAAAGTCTGGGGGGATGCAGATGTGAGAACTAGTACCTGGGATGTAGTAAAGGAACCGCTGTACTGGTGCCATGGCCAAGGAGAGCATGAACAGTGCGATAGCTTATATGATGCATTTAAATGTATTAGGTCCTCCCCATGTGTCTGAGATGAATAAATATTAAGTGACACACAAAATAACCTTTAATAAATGAATATAAAGATTATTTTTGAATAGCAGGCAAAGGAATCCTATGAAAATGTAAATCCTATCATGTTACTACTCTATGCAGAGTGGAAGTCCCTACGGTAGCCAACAAGGGCCGCTGTGCTCTGCCACCTGCCACCCAGCCCTCCCACGCCTCCCAAGATTGTTTCCTCCTCTCACTTTTTGCTCCTGCACAGGGGACTCCTCACCTCTCCTAGAACATGCCCCCAGAACTTAGATTTTGCATTTTCTGTTGACTTTGCTTGAAACACCATCCTAGCCCCTCCTTTCTCCCCACCTCCCAGCCCAGACATACATACGCCTCACCTCCTCATTCTTTCCCATCTTTTCTGTAATGTCACCTTGTCAATGATGTCGTTCTCAATTATTCTACTTAAATTGTCTCCCCATCATCTTATTTTCCTGAATTACTTTTTTTTTAATTGCCTTTACCACAGGTAGCTCTGTGTAATCTGTTTATTTGGTTGACTGTCTGTTTTCTCCATTAGAATGTAAACTTCATGAGGGCAGGGGTTTTTGTCTGACTTTTTTCATTGATGCATTTCTAGCACTTAGACTGTGCCTGGTATTGAACAAACAAATGAGAATCTGATATAGATATATTATATTTACATGTGTATGTATATAGATAGTGTGTGTGTATACACATACATTTTTTTCTAGCATCAAATATATAGTGTTCTTTTTCCCTTGATTAAAAAAGCAAAATGGATGCAGTAGTGAGTATTGAAAGTTATCACTTGCAACCACTTATTCTGTCTTAAGTAGGAGAGAAGTGGTCAGTCACAGGCAGCAGATTCACAATTGCTTATCTTCCAACACCCTTCTTATTCTGCATCGGAGCAGAATAAGACCTGAGAATTTCCCTTCTGTGGCATGATATATTATATCAGACAGACTCTAAGTGAAACAACCTTAAATCTTGTCTCCTGTTACCACCCTCCAGCTGTGGAAATGTCCCAAATGCCTTCGACTTCTGTGGGCTCTGCCTGCTCCTTCCTTCCAGTGGGAAAAGCATGGCCATTATTGTAATACCTCAGCTCTCCCGAAGGTTTTGTGATTTGTCTGCATTTCCTCCAAAGTATGTTTTCAACAAAGAACACATAAAGAAGTATATATAATTTCTAAAATACTAAATCATGTATTTCGTTATGTTTCTATCCTCTATTAGCATGAGAAAAATGATTCAGTGGCCTGGATTTTTTTTATGGAATCATAGTCAGCAGCTCTGATCAAGTTTTATTCGGAAAACAAAATGTATCTTTAGGGTCCTAAGAATTACCAATCAGTACTAATCACGTGCATGGTGATATTATTTGGCCATATCTAATACTAGCTTACTGGAAAACAGAGCAAAAGTGGGCATGTTTTTGTCATTTTTGAATCAAATTACCTGCTTCTATCCCATGAAGTTCATCCTACCTTTGACATGTTTAATTAAACTCAGCACATATGATTTAAAAAATCAACTCTGTAAGCTCTAGGAATGTAATAAATACTGCATTGTGGCTAATTACATTGTGACCTTCTCCAGTGTGTAAATATTTTTCAACGTTATGGGAGTTCCTTCTTCTAGGAATAAAAAATACTGAGTTAGTCTGTGACTTTAAACAGTACTAGCTTCCCCCCCGCCCCCACCCCCCAAAAAATATGTATATATATAGAGAGAGAGACAGAAAGAGAGAGAGAGAAAGAGAGAAAACAAAAACTGATTTTAAGTGTTGGTCAACTGTCTAGTCGTTTTAGTACAAGGCAAAACGATTATTAGAGTCTTTCTGCACCCGTTCCGCCTCCACTACTGTTTTGCATGTATAGAGTAACATTTGCATACGTGTTCCTACAAGGAGAGCAACTCTGAAGATGGTTATTTATTGCATAGCTTTCGCATTAGTCACACGTTCCTTCTTCATGAATTTTATCTGCTTCAGTTCATTTCAAGCCCCCATGCTCTTCTGAACCAATTTCTGGTAATTTTCATCAGCATTAATAGTCTCTTCAAGAGATACTATATTCAGTGTTGAAATGTTAAATGTAATTAAATTTACTTGCCGAGGTGGGGGATTAACTACACCCACGTTGTCGTGGAGTACTTCTTCCAAAAATTGGAAACCGTAAAAACAGAGGTGGAGATGAAAAAGAATTAAAAAGGGAGACTTTCAGTTAATTGTGAGGCTGTGTCTGTAGAATCAGACGTAACCCTGAGGTGCTGCCCTGGCCCTGACTTTAGTTTGTAGATGCTGGTACGTTTGGGCATGTATTTGGCAAATAGAGTGCATACATATTGACCAGATGTCTTGCATATTCCATTTAGGAACTTATTTTATCTCTGGATATGTAGAATTAAATAGGAAATTTACATTTCTTCATTTAAAAATTTATCAACCTGACCTCTCCATTAATTTTGTTATTATTCTGAAACAAAAATCAATAAAATTATTTTGCACATCCAGTGTGCTCTTGATTATTTACCTATAATATCTCATTAAATCTTCACAGTGTCCCTACGTGTTAGATATTATCCCAGTATGACTGATGTGAAAATTTACACTAATTATTCCATTACATGGTATTTCTGAGATCACAAAATTAAATGAGCACAGGATTTTGCACCCACAGGTACTTAACTGAAGCAGACCCTCCCTCCTTCAGCCTTCTTCTGTCCATGGGTATTGCTCAATTTAAGCATCTCACTTAGATTTTAGAAAACCCTCCTAGATTTCTGCCTGTTCATAGACCCCTCTCACTGCATACGCCCCTTCTGTTTTGTTTTGTGATTTACCTCTATTCAGGTGGTCCAGGCACTTTTCCCTTACAAAAACCTTTTTGACCCACTGAGCAGCATGGAGCTCAGAATGATGGTGGATACCATGGGAACTACTGGTGTCCGAATTCCCAGGGCAACTGTTATAAATGCAGCTTCCTTACTCAGTTGCATTATGGTTGCATAGAGGCTACACCCATCCTAAGGCGGGCAAGTGAGTCTATCCCTGTCAATTTTATATAAGAGCTTACTGTTTACATTCATTTTTAGAAGGAAGCCAGAAAAACTTCATCAGCCTTGCATAAAAATAGCATTCATGTCTTGAGAAACTTTGAAAAAACGTTTTCACTAGATACAAAATTCTTAGTGTATTTAACCAGGTATGAAATAAAGTGTATTTAACCAGGTTGTAGTGTAGAGAAAGCAATATGAGATTGGTGGTCAGAGGCTGTTTTCTGTGCTGGCACCAATGCATTCCAATTGTATAATTCTAAGAAAAGATGCATGTGTTTTGATTATAACTTTCTCAGAGTAACAGTAGCAACCTTCTTATCACTGTGGTCCAGGCTCCATGTAATGCTGTCTATGAAGTGTGTGATGTCTTCCTCTTCCATCTGTAGAATATTTTACTGGAGCAAGATTAGGACTGAATATTTCTATATGTAAACCTTTATTTTTTGAAGATGTGTTGATATTATTTATCTTAGAAAAGGTGGATAGTCACAATTTTTGAAGGCTGAATGCTGAAGGAATTTAAAGTTACAAGATGAATATTCTGCACGAGGTATGCACTGCCGTTACTTCAGTGTGCTTAATGCTCTCAACAGAACATGTATCAGCATTTGTGAGGTGCCGAAAGGTGTAGTTCAGTGACTCTCATTCTCCGTTTCCTTCTTTTTCTTTTCTTTCATTGTTTAGTTTTTGGTTTATTTCCTAACTGGGGCCATATATTTTGAGAAAGAACAATAGAATAGAATCAGGTCCCACTCTGATGTGAACTTCGTTTCATTTCATTTTCTTTTCCCTGGTATGTCCCAAAAGGGCTTTAAAGCTGCTCATTTTAGTCACTTAATCTCTCTCCACTTCAATTTCCATAACTGCAAAATTAAAAGCTTCAATTCTGTGATCCCTTCCAAATGAGTAGGAATTTATTGTCTCTCATACAGGGGCTTCCCAGTGCCAGGTTAGGGTAGACTCTAGCTGTAATGCAGACCAGATTAGCAGAAATGGACTCTCACTTGAGCCCCTGGCCTATTCTGTGGGAGTGTCTCATCCACTGGTTTCCATCCTTTGTTAATCTCACTCCTTGCTCAGTAAAAGTCTTCTGAGTAAGAACATCTATTATATACTCATTTATTTATACATGATACAAATACTACTGTACTGACATTTATGTTAGAAAAATATCATAAAAACTAAAACTGAGAACAGTACATTTAAACATAAGTTCAAACCTTCCCTTCCCATACCCCTCTTCAGAGGCAACTGGTGCCCTACTAGCTAAGCTGCATCACTGAGCATATTGTAAGGAAGTTAACAATCAAATTTGAAACCTGAGATATGAGAAATAGGTAATTTATGAAGCTTAGGCGTTTATCCTTGTAAGACCCTCTGTCTTGATTATTACTGGAGTTGGGGGTCAACCAAAGATGACAGTTGTATAATTTTGAATGATTGCTGTTGGTTTGCAAAAGAGTCCGTCACCACCAGCGATTCTGCAGAGAGGGAGCCAATAAGATAATGTTGACATCACAGTGCAATCCATCCAGGGGCTGGAAAACAATCCAAAGTGTTTGCTGATCTGTGTATGCTGATGACATACGGTAGACATATGTCTATATATCCTTTTGGATATGCTGTTTAATGGATCACTATCAACCTGAAAAAGAGTCTGTGGCAAATCATTGAGCTCTGTACTTTGTATTCAACGCTATAATCAAAGACGGACTAATGTCTTTATAGCAAGCTATAGAATTTTCAGGTTACACAGGGCTAAGAACATATGCATATGTTTGATACAGAATTCTGTTTCAAGAAGAACATAAAATGCTGAAAAATATGAGATAAAAAAATAAAAATTTGGGATACACGCCCCACCTTGTCTGCAGGTTCAGTGTTATCATTGAAGAGTCTGTAGTGTAGGTAAGTCTGGTTTGACAGGGGTTCAGAAGAAAAATAATTACATGTAGTTGAATTCAGGTTTCCTATAAAACAGCTGTTTCATAATGGGAAGAAAGCTACTGTAACCTTAAATTATATTATTGGAAGTTTGATTTCAAAGTTACAAGAAAAGAGATACTTTTAGACCATATGTGAAATCATGTATAAACTGTTGGGTGTTTTGAGTTGTGAAAGAGGGAATCGAAAACAAGAGGGTAATGCAAAGGTGTGGGCAGAGGAGGAGGAGGGGGCTTCTGAAAACAATGACGTAACCTCTAAACTACCCCTGTTTGAATTACAAAAGAGAAGATGTGGTTTTTCAAAGTCTACTATGTCAGTGAAAAAGTCAGTCTCATGCTTTGGTAAATTAGAGGACAGAACTAGAACAGAAGGTAGAATCATTTTATTTTTATAAGAAACCATACTATGAATTTGATTACCAGAGCTATCCTTCCATGGAATGGTATGCATTGGGGTTTGAACTGCTTTTCTTGTCAACTTTCACTGAGAAACTGCTGGAAAGGCTGGCTCTTGAAAGAGAAGGATGATGAATAAAATGACTTTCTAGATCCCATTCACATATAAAATCCTATGAGACTTTAAGACGTTGTACCTAGATTGATTAAAGAACTAGATCAGGTTTTGATATGTAAAATTCTAGAAAAGACATAATGATATATGCATTACCCATTTTTCTGCATGCTAAGGTTTCTGCAGGTAAGATGCAAAATTTGAAAACACTGCCGAAGTGAATAATGTACCCTTGTTGTTTAAGACAGAAAAATAATAAGAAAGTTAGATTATTCTCATAAATATGTATTCATTCTTTACATAAAACTCCATGGAAAATACCTTAAATTATATACTGAATATCTGTTTCCTCACTTAGCAACTGGTTAACCATGGGTAGTCTATCTCTCTGTTTCCCCATCTGTAAAACAGAAATAACTATTATAATAATGGTGATATTATTTCCTGAGTCCCTAAAGAGTAGTCAATCCACTATGGGAAAAGAAGGAGGACATTGCTTTTTGGGGAAAAAAAAAAAAAATGGCCTAAGTTTATGAAAACATCTTCTCCATGCTGAGTAGAGTAGGATAGGATTTAACTCATTGGGTTTAACTAAATACAAGGGTCTACAGTATTTATTAGATATGCATGCTTTGTTGACTGTCTAATTTCTGAGTAGACTATTGCTTTTCCCACTTGAATAGCAAGGGAAAATCGTTTGGGGAAAAAATTGGCCCAATATGTAGGGAACAGCTGCCAGGATGATGCATAGCTTGCTGCTGGACACCACAGCCAGGGAGGCCAGTGGTGATCAGCCCGGCCCTATCAGGTAAAACTGCAGTTGATGGAAATTATAAGTCCCTAGTTTCAGGGGACACAAAGATAATTTGGTTGTTCCTAAAAAGGCATAAACAAAATGTTGGCTAAGCACAGACAGATGTTAAGGTTATACTTTGTACATGAATTCATGTGCTTGAATTTGGTTTAATGGAGTTGAGCTTATGGTGTAAGATCTTGCAGCTCATTATAACTAAGTTGTTATGGGCTGCTAATTTGCTAGAAGCTGCTGTATCATGAGCCAGCCCAACTGCCTTGATGGGTCTCCTGGTAGTTAATATGGATTAAATGTGAATCTTTTATTTTTTCCCCTGTGGTCTCACATAATGATATTAGCTTGTCTACGGTGTGACAAATTCAGTGTACCAAGAGCATCTGGTACACTCTTCTTTATGACTGAAAATAAGCCTGCAAACTTGATAATGCACATCCATTAAGACGCTTCCGCACATTGGAGCAATGTAGATGGGTGATGGCTGTGGAAGGAATCTGTTGGTCACAGTTCATTTTGCTCTAACTTATATAAACAATTTCAACGGCAGTACATTTATCACTGCTACATTCTTACAAGTTCTTGTTTGATTAGCAGGATGCAAATATGGATCTATCCTTTGCTAGGCTGTACTTAATTCTTTCCCAGCAGAGGAATTTTAAAAGGAAAAAAAAAAAAAGGAAAGGAACTAAAACCTTCACAGCTTGAAGACAGGTTTAAATTCAGTCTTTTGAAGTTGATCTGAGAACGGATCACACTGAAATGTTCAAATCATTAAACTGCTTTAGTAAAGAGAGTATTTAATTGAATGCACAGTATTGTAAGAAATGAACAGTAAAATCAATCCTGTTGTCCCAAATGGATTTAAACAAGTTAATATGAGAATGTTCATGTTTTGAATATATTACTTCCTAAGCAGCAGGAAAATATATTTCTCAAATGAAACAAAAGTGTTGACATGCATGCATATATTGCATACCTTATCAAGAATAGGAACGACCAGTGGGCCAGCTATCTCTTTATTGCCTCTGCTATCCCACTAACTGAGTGATCCTGAATTATTCACTTAACCTCTCTGACTGCCAGTTCACTTTACCTGTGTGATTGCCAGTTCACTACTCTTTTTATTATTTATTTATTTTTTGTGATGGAGTCTCCCTCTGTCACCCAGGCTGGAGTACAGTGGCACGATCTCAGCTCACTGCAACTTCCGCCTCCTGGGTTCAAGCGATTCTCCTGCCTCAGCCTCCCGAGTAGCTGGTACTACAGGGGCCTGCCACCATACCTGGCTAATTTTGGTATTTTTAGTAGGGACGGGGTTTCACCATGCTGGCCAGGCTGGTCTCGAACTCCTGACCTTGTGATCTGCCCTCCTCAGCCTCCCAAACTGCTAGGATTACAGGCATGAGCCACTGTGCCTGGCCCAGTTCACCACTCTTTACACAAATGGATTATACTTTATATCCTAAATCAGTTATTGGGTCATTGTGAAGAAAAAATAGAGTAACAATATGACTGTTATTATGCAAATAATAAAACTATTATGCTATTACGTTAGGGTACAATTTTAATAACTCCCTCTTACCTGATGTCAGCCTTATCGTAACCTCCGTCCCCTCAATCAACAGTGGATGTGTCAGCAACAATTAAAATCCACTCTAGAGGCAATGAGGACCAGAAGCTATGAAAAATAATACTTGAAATGGGTGGGGAAAAATTTGTCAGCAACATAAATGAAGCAGAAAAAACTGAAACTGTTTTTTTTTTTTTTTTGACTCTAAGAGCGCATATCTACTGGTGTCCGCAACCCAAGTGGACTTTATTGTGTTCGCCTAATTATGAAAAAGCTCTACAGTTGACAGGGACCAGCAAACTAACATCCTTGCAGCGCAGTATAGTGCAAGATCCATGTTTACATTATTGACCCTCAAATGTCAAAAACGTAGTTAAATTTTATTAACTACTTTCTTCTCAGTGAAACACATGAGTTCCATAAAATTTTGAAGGGTTTCTTATTTGGAATATGGAAATAGATGAGACGGGGCATCAAATTCAGTAAATGAGGAAAATCAGGATCATTGCTGAATATCAACCTTTTACTTATGTCAAACTTCCAACGTAATTTGCCTGATAGTAAATTTGCCCCTAATCTCCCATCAGATGGAATCTAATTGCTCTCTGAAAAACATCCACACACATTCAGTATTTGTCAATGTCTGTGCTGAAATTCCTGCTGCTGAGTCTGGAGTGACATCTCTTTCACATGGTCAAATAATAACCTCCCATGGTCCGTCTCAAATACTAGTTCCTGCATGTGACGTTGCCCTCCTTCTCCTCACACCCTTCCATCATTTCTAAGAGAAAGTCATCTTTGAAATTCATTTGTATCTCATTACAATTTAGCTTTACTTTTCATTCTATTTAATGATGCGTCGATTTCAACTATTTTACTAGACTTAGAACTGTCCACAGGATCCACACCTGAATTAATTTTATGCTCATATCTTCCCTGACTGCGTCATTCAGCACCTTGCAGAATGCTTTCCACATAAGCGTCTGTTGCCGTACTGCTATTTTACTTATTTATTCCATACATGTTGGTTTGATACCTAATATGTGATAGGATACTAGAGGTTTCGATGAAGAAGACAGTGTCATTCTTGCTTTGAAATAAAACATAATGATAAGTCAAAAATAATTGGAACTTGCGATTAGCTGCCAGGTAAAGTGTGAAAGGCTCAATACAAACCTGTGGTCGTTGTTAGTGAAAAGGTGGCACTCTCTTGGCATTTCATGTATGCACCAGAAAACTCTGATATTGTGGGTATTGAAGAGAAATTCAGCAGTAGTACCACCATATTGTTGGGGGCAAATGTTGATTTCCAGTGGTCAAATTAGATAACTCACTGGGAATTCTTCAGCCACCAAAGAGACTGGAAACTTTTCGTAGTCTTGAAATACTGACAGACATTCAACTCTCAAACAGCTACTGAACTCTGAAATTCATTAGAACATTTTATGTTAGGAAGAAGGTAAATGATGAGAAAACAGATTATTCTGCTAGAAAAGAGGTAAATGATGAGAAAATGGATTGTTCTGCCATGCAATGATGTAGTATAAAAATATCTGAAAGTGTCAATTTTATGACTGAGGTTTTTTTTTTTTAATGTAGATTTCACAATTTGGACAGAGGACTTTGCAGCGAGGTTGATAGAAATCAGGTATCTACTGATGCTTTTCTGAAAAGTCAGAACAGTGTTCTTCCTCACTCTGCAAAGTTTTACATACATTTCTTGGTGGCCAATAAAGGGAGCGTATCTTTGAAGATGCTGTCATCTTCTAATATAACTGTACTGTAATAAGTAACCTTTTAAAATTAATTACATATTCATATATAATTTTTAAATCTTATTTAATTGCATATATTATATCTAACTACATTTTATATAACAATATGTTAAGAAAAATTAATTTTTATCCTTTGGTAATAAGGATCCACTAAAAGATTCTAAATAAATGAGTAACATAATCACATTTGTTATTTTTAATGAAAATTTTGGGCTGTATTGTGGAAAACAGATGGAAAGCAAGTATGAGCAGGGCAAGAGGCTAATTAGGATACTGAGTTTAGGAATCTGGGCAAGAGATACTGTGGTCAAACTTGAAGTGGTATTAGTGCATCACTCAATGGGCAGATTAGAGATGATTTGTTATATATGTCTGGAAAGGACAGAGTCTAGAAAGATTTGCAAATCTGTGGATCAGGCAACTTGGGCAAATGATGCTGTCATTCTGTGAGATAGGAAAATGAAGAAGTGGGAGTAGGTTTGTAGGATTTGGTTGATTTGGGTTTTGGATGTGAACCTCTTGGTTTTGGGAATGAATGTCAGTGGATAAACACCAAGAACTAGTCACTGAGTCTTTGGGAATGGATGAGCTTGTTCAGAGAAAGTATAAGAATCACAAGGAGAATAGTCGCTTAAGAGAGGAAGAGATAGCCACAGAGGAAAATGAGAGGGTCAGCCGAAGAGGGGAAAGAAAGCAAGAGATGGTGTGTCAGAAACCATCAGAAGAGTTTGTGCGGGAAAGAACAAGAGGCCAACAAAGTAAAATGCTGTTACCAGGTCAAGTCAAGTACACGATGTTTGGTGATAAGAGCATGTATAATTATTCCATTGATAGGGATATTTAGCTATTTAAGTTTCAACAAAGAGCATTGAGTAAGAAAGGATAAACATCATCCTCTGTCACTCAAATATTTCTGTTCTGAAAAAAATTATTCCTAAAACAGGTTAGTTATACAAAGGATGTACAATGATGACACAGAGAGTAGAGGGGAGGGAGAGATAGAGCGAGTGAGCAATTCATGGAAAAGGATCATTGAACAGAAATTCTGCATTGGAATTACTATAAAAGTGATTTAATGTCATATTTTAAATTTTCCCAGATTGATGTTGTGAGTTTGCTCTTCACTATTGCACATTTTCTCATATGGATGCAAACATTATTTGTTGAGGTCATCTAAGGCATCCATCTACTCATCCATCTATTCCTCATGTATTGAGAGCACTCTATGGTAGATGAGAAGAAGGTGATAATGCAAAAGCATGGTCCCTGCCATCAAGGCATGTATGGTCCAGGAGAGGAGACAGGAATGTAACTAACAGAATTCAAGAAAGCGTTTTTGGTGCTATGAGTCTGGTGGACAATTCTTCTCAGGTGCTGAGATTGAGGGTGAGGTCAGAAATGTACGTATATATAGAACAGATGACAATTAAGTGAAGTAATGTGATTCACCACTGTAAAATTGAAAGGCAAAGACATTTTTGCTAGACTTGAGGAATAAGGAAAGGATAGAGAAGAGGAAATGGATATTTAGAGCAATGAGTGAATAAATCCAGATTGAACACTTGCAGAGTCCATTTGAGGAAATGCAAGTCATTGATTTTGGCTGAGCCTAGGGTTCTGGTACTTCTTCTTTCACTCTTTAAATATGGAAAGGCTGCTTTCTCTACTATGGTATCAGTATAGGCGAAGATGTTGGTGCACACTCCTTCTCTGTCTTCATTGCCCTTGTTTGGTATATCTGAGTTTGGCAGTGTCCCTCTTAAAAGTTAAGGGCCATTATTCGAAGGAATTATTTCAGTTGTAGTGTGAACTTGAACAGTACAATAAGTATAATTCTTTCTATGGTTGGACATAATAATTCTAATATTTTATTTCCAGGCAGGTGAGGAAAACTAAAATAAAAGAGAGTGTAAAATGATGAGCTATAGTTCTTCCTCATTAGAGAAATTTATGCTATTATTTTGGCTGTATTGTTCCTGATTATATAGCCTTCATTAAAACAGTGGAAATAAAGATTCCTAGAGTTTGGAAGCAATGGATTTCTGAACTGTTAGTGTGGGTTAGACTTCTTGTTACAGTTCTAGCTAATCTTTGGGAAGCTATTTAACATCTTTGAGTCTGAGATGTCTCCGACAATCAAATGCCTACCTTATTGAGTCAAAGTTGGAATAAATAAGTTAATACATGTAAAGCACTTAGCAGAATAAGGTACATGATAAGTAAATATTTAAAGTATTAATTGCCATTATGTGCTATTATCATAAGTAAAATAGTCATTCCCAAGCAGATATGGGCATGATAATCACTAGTAGGACATTTTCAGAATGCACATGCTGGGCTCTGTTGCCTACACATTTATGTCTTCAGTTCTGGGGAAATGAACCAGGCATTTTTAAACAGTTCTAGAGATTACTGTGATAGACTTTAGAGTCACCCATATAATATTGCTACTAAATTTTTAAACATAATGGAATTGTTCGTCATCTTAAAATACCAAGAAATGTAGCCTTTGTTAATTTCATGGAGTCTCGTCATCTAGAATTAAATAAACTGTATTAACATACTGTATTTGGCTAACAAGGCATTTGGCAAGAGAAAATGGCAGAGCAAAAGCAGATGGAACACTGCAGAGTGAAGGAGTCGGAGAGAAAGGGGTGTTTCGTTATATTTTTATTTTATTGAATGTGTTCTGGAAAGGTGCTTATGATTCCGTTTCCAAGTCCTGATTCCTGTCATCTGCTGCCTTGCTGGGTAACCCAGGACGACACTGTCATTGTTTAAAACATTAGTCTGTCAGTTTTGTAAACTTTCATAGACAGCACTTTGCCATAGTTTCTGACTCATCAATGAGGTCTACACGGCTTTACAGTTGACATTTATTTGTTCCATTCCATCTTGACATCGTGGCTTGTTCTGTCCAGATTTGTTGAACACTCTGCTGTAGGCTTCCCATTATTACCCTGTCATTTGTGCCACTTTCCTTTCAGACTTGGCTTGGCAACATGTCTCAGTGGGGTAAAATTAACATTGCCAAGAGGCGTGGCTGTAGAGTCAACTCATTCATGTGAAATGGGAATTAAAAGTGATATAAGAAAAAAGATCACCCAGACATACTCAATGGTATTAATTGTTGGTCAGTGCAGAGAGGAGAGACACCAGGCGGCAAGAACTCACCTACAGAGTGGCAAAGTAGGACAGAGAAACCACAGTTCTGTACCCCGATCCTCTCCCAGGTAGAACATCTAAGGAAAAAGTTTAGACAATGATAATGACCATAATCTGCTTTCTAATTAAATACTTCAGAACACTTGAATAGTCTCTATTGTTCTATTTTGCTCTATTATTGCAAACACTGTCACTAAGTCAGACTCCATAAAACCATTTAATCTTAGCTGCAGAAGAAATACGGAATTGCTGTTTCATTCTCTTATTTTGCATGCAGCTAACTCAACGGTGGTGGCATTTGTGCATCTGAGAACCACGTCTCATCTACAGACAGGATAGGCCAGACATGGGGATAGTGAATGAAGTATGGGGGCTATAGCGGGCCACTGGGGGAAATAGATAATTTGCTGAGACTCTGGCAGGAGCCAGTGGATATATTAGCTAGTGGTCAGTCGTAGGAAAGGAGGAGGGAAGAAGTCGAAGTGGAGCAGAGGGATCTATCAGGAGGATGTCATCAGACAGGCCGAGCCTACCATCCAGTGGAGCCACCAGCAGGAAGAGGTGTGGAGAGGCACAGCATCCTCCCCAAGAAGGCTGAGTAGTCAACAAAACGCTTCTGTACAGGCCCAGGCCTAGACAAGGACTTCTCTCTGTATTATTGACCCAGGGATTTGCTCAAAATAGAACTAGGTATGAACCCAAATTTCAGAAATAGAGGACACAGCAGGAAAGTTGACTGAAACTTGAAGTATGGGACTTCAGACATTCTTTAAATCTTTCTAAACAGGAACATGACCAGCATCTTGGTGTGGGATATGGTTATGCTTGGAAGGAGAGCAGAGGGACCAACCTATGCCACTAGAATATTCCAGCTCAGGGGTTCAGCAGATGGCACAAAGACCTGGGGCATTTTAGATTCACTCCTACGCTGACCTGTCCTTCTTTGCCCTTAGCTTGCGGAGTTATTTTAGAAGATGATCTGAATGCCAAATGAAGAAGATGCATTGAACCCTTTTGTTAACCCCTGCTTCCTTGCCAAAATGGCAGTAAGACTTTTAGAAAGGGTTATAACCCCCTAAACCTAGAGAGTGGGTAAATAAAGAACCATATTTCATCAAGTTTGAGAGGCCATCAATTTTTAGAGTTGCTTAAAGCACTGTGAAGAAAGCAACAGTACTTCCAATAAAGAGTCACACACTATCAAATGCAAGTCATCCCAATTCAGGAGCTGGTAAACCCAGAGATACTAAAGTGTGAAAAATGTGTGACTTAGAATGGATGAAATAAGGTAGATGGACAAAGTGGGAAATTTCTTACACCCAAGGGAATGCAGTTCTAAGCAGGAGGACAAGTTAAATCGTAGACCAATTTACACAGGAAAATCTCTCAAAGGTGTGGGGTGTGGATGCATGGGGCACGAAGTATAGTGGTAAGCCCCAGAGATTGGCTGAACACTCATGTAGATATCAGCTAGACCTCCAAATCCCCTACCCTACCATGCCAAAAACTGGAAGCTTATTCTCTGGAAGGGGTGAAATTAATTGTCTTAGGGACCACAAGAAAAAGTATTAAAAGTGAGGTATTGAATACAGTTTTACTTGCTAAATTTTGAGACCCACCCTTGTCCTCAACCTTGTTCAGCTTTTAGAGCAGGCAAATGTTTACACTCAAAGCTGGAGCTAGGAAGAGCCTTTTCAGGGGATGCTGCATGATGTTCTGCACACAGGGGTTCTCCTGGAAGGCACAGCTAACAAGCTTTGCTCATGCAGGTGCTCATACAAGTGTCAGCTCTTTCACCCCAACAGCCACATAGGAGCAGACTGCCAGGGAAGTTGAAATACCTTCAAAAATACATATTTAAAACAAACAGAAAAGCCACAAACTAGGAACTATGCAGAGAGAAGAAAACAAACATGACCACATTAATATTGTGGAGAAAGAAGAGAGATGATTTTACATCCATAGAATAAATAAATACCAGATGCAAATTAAAAGAAATATTCAGAGAATAAAAACTAGCTCTGAGAAACTAAAAGCACAATAATAGCAATGAATTATTCATTAAAGATTTACATGATCAAATTGATAAAACTTTTCAGAAAGTAAAATAGAAGATAAAGAAACAGAATAATACAAGAGAAGAAGACTAACGGAAGAAACCTTGAGGACTAGATTTTAGCATCTGAATAATGAGAGTTGAAGAAAAAAACAAGAGTAACAAGAAAAGTGTTAAAAAGGAGAAGAAAAAGCGTTAAAAATTTTGAAAAGAATTGCTTAGAATAAACAATAGGTTTTGGGTTGAAAGATCCCTAAATAAATAGATCACTAAATGTGCAGCAAAAATGTCTAAAAATAGAGATATATCAAGACATGTCACCATATACAACATGTTTTCTGGGAGAAAGTAAAAGCAGATTTCATTAAAAAAAAAAAAAAACTGAAAATTTTCACACTTCTCAACAGCAACATTGGAGAGTAGGAGATAATGAAGCAAAAAATCACTGTCTCAAAACCCTGAAGGAAATCGATTTCCAACCTGGAATTCTCTATTTCTTTACCAAGTCCTATTATTCACTAAGTGTGAGAGTAGAATAAAAACATGTAAAGATTTGCAAAGTGTCAAAACATAATGCCTCCCATTCATTCTATCTCTGTGTATCTTGAAAGACATTTTCTACCAGGAAAGGAAATAAAGTAGGAAAATGAAGAAGACAAATCCTAGAGGAGACAGAAATCCACAGAAGAGAGGGACGAAGGAAATCTCCTGCCTGAAGAGGGAGAGAGATCCCAGAAGACAGCTGTGCAAAGAAGGCAGCCAGGCCTGATTGGAGCAGCTCCAAAAACTCCAGGAGAGATTTCTTCAGTAGTTGATACAGACATGTTATTTCATATGTTTGTGTGGGGAGAAGTTTTATACAAATTGGAGGAGTTTGGGATTTGATAAGTCCATAGACAACTGAGCAAAGGAACAAAAAACTCCAAGTTCTTAAATTAGGGAAAATAAAATGTTGTATGTGAATGGAAATGAAACTGTGGAAAAAATAGCATGTGCATCTTGTCTTAGTCTGTTTAGGTTGCTATAACCAAATACCATAAATTGCACTGCTTATAAACAGCTGAAACATTTCTCACAGTTCTGGAGACTGGGAAACATAAGATCATGGTGCAGGCAGATATGGTGTCTGGTGAGGGCCCACTTCCTGGTTCATCACCTCCCAAAGGCCGTAACTCCTAATACCCTCATCTTGAGGGTTAGCATTTCAACATGTGAATCTTGGGCAGCGGATGGAGACACAGGCATTTAGACCACAGAAATGAAGAAGCCTCAATATTATTAAGACTTAACAATTGTACATTTTTATACTTCCTTAAATCTGGATCATACCATCCCAACTAATGCTATACCACAAAGTTAAGTAACATTTATTTAAGGAAGTAGTGAAACTATGATGATGAGTTTTCTGATTTCAGTTTTCATACTAAGTTAGCTAAGTCCCCCCAAGAGACTTTACATGCTTTTATCTACTTAAAAACATTTCATAAACTCCATATAATTAAACCAAATAAATCATTAATTTAGGCTGCTTAGGACAAGTTATAAAATGTTTGATAATTTTTCTTATAGTCCTAATGTATTATATGACTCAATAATGTGCTATTCTAGGATGAAACCATTTAAATCTGGTTCTTTGTACATTTTAATGAACTTTTGCATCATATCTCCAATACTTTTATGAATATTTATGATCTCTTACATAAGTTAATTTCCACATAGTGGGGAGATTTAGGCTTTCTAACACTGCTCTGCTTTTTCTTACAACTTTTACCATTGAATGTCCTGTCTAAACCACCAGGTACTCTAAATTCCCATGAAATCTTAATGTCTCTGGGCAGTCTCTGTATTACCTTTTTTAGAACCTGGTTTACGTCACGACTTCTCCACCGGAATTACCCAGGAGAAGGCCATACCAGTTGTCCTTTATTTTGGCTTCTGTTGTTTCTTCTATTCTGCGAATCTAGATAATCTTTAGAGATATTTCTTCTTCTTTCTTGACAGTCTCACCTTCACTGAATTAATTTAATACTACATATTTACTTATAACCAGAATTACAAGTTTCACTAAATATGTTCACATACTTCTAATTTTCCAATGAACTTCTTGTGTACTCATCTGCCCTTATTAGCAACATCCCTCTCTTGAATGCTGTTCCATCTCAAATTTTCCAAGAAACTCAGCAGCTTATTCATTCCTGAGACGTCTGTCCTCCCTCAAACCCCAAACTGTGTTAGAGATGGATAATGTCATCTTTCCAGTCACCCCACAGTTTAAGTATCCTCCAGTGCAATAGAATCTCATCCATTCTTTGGAAGATGCTGTGTCTTCTCTAGATGCCTTTGGTCCACAAGAATGTCTATACCAAGGAGAAAAATCAATCCTCAGTTGAAAAATCAATCAGTCATTTGAAGGTAGAGAACTTCCATTCTAGCTCCTCTTGTTCCCGTTCACAAGCTCAGTTATCAGCTCCAAAGAGAATACCATTCCAGTTCAGGGTGGTTACATCTTAACAGATCCTAGCCTCAGTGGTGTGGCAAGGCCCAAACAGTTTTCCCTGTAAGCCATAGACCCTTGACTTGGGGTAAGGTGAAAAATGATTGCCTTGAGAGGGTTTCCTCACAGCAGTGCAGAAAGGACAAAGCCTAGCAGGGCCTGAGTAGTTAAGACAGCGCTGAGAGTCCAGGAAGCTCATGGGTTCAAATATCAGAAAGGCAAGCTACCCCTTCTCATATTCAGCAAACAACTTAGCAGCCCATGTGTGTAAGGAAACTAGCAGAGACCAGGGAAAGAACCATCTGAAAGGATGTGAGGAAGTTGTGCCTGGTACTCACACAGAGGTGGGAATGTTTGCCAGCACCAACCAGTCAAGCTGGGAGACCCCATAGTCCTTGGGGCATTGAGTTGGGTCTCAGAAGTGTCTTGCCATGGTAGGGCAGGATGATTAGCCCTAGACTATGTCCTGTCTAGACTTCATGCTCCCCCTAACAAATTTGAAAAGCAAGGCTCAGAAGTATCAAATTGCTTTCACATAACGTAATGTGCTTCATAAAAGAGCTGAAGACAATTATAGGAATACAAACCTATCTAGAACCCAAGAAGGTAAAATGAAAATGTCTGTGTTGAAAGATGCTTACATGTCCAGAGGAGCAGAAGATATGACCCAGATTGAGGAGAAAAAAGTCAATCAGCTGAAACTAGCACAGACGTTAGAATTAACAAAAAGAGGAATTAATATCGGTATAATCCACATGTGCAAAAAGTTAAATAAAGTCATGAATGATACAAAAAAGACCCAAATGAAATTTCTAGAGATGTTTGATTAATCAGTGTCTGATATAAAAATACACTGGATGGGATAAATGCTTGGTTAAGCATTGCAGAAGTAAAGCTTAGTTAACTTGAAGGCACCAATAGAAACTACCCAAATTAAACACAAAAGAAAAAAAATTTAATTGCAAGAGAATCCATGAACTGTGGGACAATTCCAAGTGGCCTAAAATGCACTTAATTGGAGTCATTGAAGAAAAGGAAATAATGGAGAAGAGAAAAACAATTCATAAAGAAATAATGGCCTAAAATGTTCAGATATGATGGAATGTATAAAACCAGAGATCCAAGCTCAATAACCCAGGCATAAGAAACATGAAGAAAGCTACACAAAGCAGCATAATCATCAAATTGCCCAGTGCTTCTGGTAAAGAGAAAATCTTAAAAGCAGAGAAAAATTGAAAAGAAAAACGATACACTGAGCAGAGATCGCGCCACTGCACTGCAGCCTGAGTGACAGAGCGAGACTCCATCTCAATACAAATAAATAAACAAACAAACACTATATACATATAGAGAAATAAATTTAAGGGTAACTGTATTTTGTTGTTGTTGTTAGAAACAGTGCAAAGAGGAGGACGATACAGCAAAACTGTCTTCCAAAATGAGAACCAGATACATACCTTTTTAAGGTCTGTGAAGCTGGAAGACTTCTTTATCCAAAGAACTGCACCATAAGAACACCTCTAAGGTTGTTTTTTCAGAGGGAGGGAAAATAAAGCCAGATGCAAATACAGATCTATGTGAACAGATGAAGAGTCTTGGAAAATCTGACTGCGTGCTGGGAAGGAAGCTTGCAAACGAGAAAGTCATCTCCCATTGTCACCCCTCCTGTGAGACAGACAAGAGGTAAAACCATGGAGAAGTCACAGCCTGAAGCAGGGATGACCAAGAGCAACGTTCGTCCTAGCAGAAGCCCCTGGTTTATGAATTCTGACTCCAACTACTGCGCTGTTTCACCATGTTCAACTTCTGTAACACAGGAAAGTGGGCAGCAAATTAAAGTACTTTAGATGCTACAAAGAATGAATTTCCATCGACATGTGAGGAGTTCTGTTTGGTCTTCAAGTATTATGTTTTTAAAGGTGTTGTCAACTTAAAAGTATGGGTGGGTTTGCTGTTACACAGAGAGATTTAAGATGCAATATGTTAAGAAGTCTAGAAGTGAAAAATCTTCTAGAAGTTGGATATTATGAAAAGGAATTTCCTGAAGGAAAAAAAAAGCAGTAGAACTTTAAGAGAGAAGAAGAAGTTAGATGCATAAAATACATTCAGCTGAGGTCTTACTAATTTCTTACCTGTAATACTTGATGCCCTTCAGAATATGTAAGATTAAAAGTTTGAGGTTAAATAACAGAATGCTCCCTCAGTTTCAGCGCCTTAAAGGGGAATGTTAAGCTCTCATTTACAAAGTGTCTTTTACTTCGATTCTCAAAATAATGTCAATATTAAAGAAAATCTGCACCTATGGAAAAGAGTGAGGATGTTTTTAATGCATATAGGGGACACACCAGATTCTACCTTTTAAAGACCTTATGCAAGAGTGTCCTGGGATAGCAAGTAAATAAAATCTTATTTTCTGGAAAGATATATTCCTGCAACCTTCTGAGTTTAAATTCTCCAAAACTGACTCCTAAGCTATTTTTCAGCATGAGAAAGCATTCTTTTCTTGTTTCTTATCCCCAAAACATAACTGTTTAGATAATGTATTTTTTTAAAAGGTATTAAATGTGACATTGTAAAAACTTCTCTTGCCGTTTCTTATTAAAATACATGATTTGCTCTGGTTATTCTTATTTTTTAAAAAAACTTAAGTGTATAGAAAAAGAAAACATAAGTACTAAAATATGGTACCAAAGCCCTGTTGTTGGAACAGCTGAGATTTTTGAAGTTCTGATTGAATCATTCATTAAAGTTTTCGACAGTGGATTTGAGGCAGTTTTGTAGAAGCATTTTTCATTGGTTCAATTGTCTGTTTTTAAGGCGATATATCAAATATCTCAAAGGTTATGTACTTTGTAATGAGGCTGTATGGAGTTGGTGTCATTGTCATTCTGCTAGAATGCAAAGTTATGAAGAGTGTGGGTTATAAAGCATTATTTACCTCAGTCTACAATATATAAGTAATATGAAGAAAACAGTATACACTATAGAGTTGTCCAAGTAGGGAATAAACACAATACTCCAAAAGATAATTGAAAACTGAACTTTTTTCTAATTAAATGCTCTACTTGTGGTGTGAGGAGTATCACTATCTGTCGGGTGCTGACCGTCTGCCAAAGATAGCACAGGATAATTTTTCATGACAGTGTCTCCTTTAATCTTCATTTCCATCTTATTAAATAAGTATTTAAGTCTGTTTTACAAATGATGAAACTGATACTTACATGAATTAACTTACTCAAAGTTGCATGGCCAGTGGGCCCCAAGCCCGTCTAACCTTCGAATCCTAGTTTTATTGCACATTTCTCAAATTTGACATCTTGGAAAATCATATTTTTCCCCCTCAGCTGTCCTATCATTTTGGTCTGAATTTCACCTGTCATGTAGACGATTGAATTGATCTTGTGCATGGGTTTCTTTCAGGAATTACAGTTTGAAAGGCTGACCCGAGAGCTGGAGGCTGAACGGCAGATCGTAGCCAGCCAGCTGGAGCGATGCAAGCTCGGATCCGAGACCGGCAGCATGAGCAGCATCAGGTACCAGCGCGGCTCTGTTCATTGTCTGTGCTTTGAGTTGCCACTGCAAGTAAATTGTGCTGTTTCTCTGCTTTCCAACCCGGTGGTGGAATTGGAACATTCAGTCAAATGTTGGAAAGAAATTGTAACTGACCTGATTTAAGATGTTCCAAAGGTGTCCAAAATGTCCTGATTTGTACTTGAAACTCTTTTAACAAAATTAATGCCTGCCCTGAATGCAAATTATACGTAATTTTACACAAAGGAAGGCTTTGCATTCAGCCAGCTTGCTGGAAATCAGGAGATGCCAAGTCACAGTCTCCCAGTGTGGGTCTTTTTTTTTTTTTCTAAATGATCCAGAGTTCCAGGTTCCTGAAATAAAAGTGAGAACATTCTGGTGGAACCAGTCTTGTTTTTGCTAATACATAATGCTAAGTTACAAAACTGTGCCTTGAAGATCAACCACGTGTGCAGTTCCCCATGTGTAAAAATATTTACTCATTCATAAACATAAATGATTATTGAGTTAGTGATTAGTTTGAGATAATGAAATATATGTTTTTAAAACCTATAACTTTTTAGCCACTTGACCACAAAATAAATTATCCTCCTTAGAACCAGGCTTTCATATATGAAAATGTAAGTGTATGTGTGCATGTGTGTGTGAAAGAGACATAAGGCTTAACTTCCATTTCTCAAAAACACTCTCGTTCGATGGTGTGTGTTTGGCACTCTACTGCATTTTTAGGGAGGAAATCAAAGCTGCTATGGCAAATAAACTCCAACACTGCAGTGAACTTAGCACAATGGTAGTTTGTTTCTCTCTAAGGTAGCGGACTGAGGCTGCTACTTCTCCATATAGTGACTAATGCCCTCTTTCTAACTTGATGACCTTGCCATCCCCTATGGCTCTATCCTGAATTGCATTGTCAATTCCATCACCGCACTCAGAGTCCTTAGTGAATATCAGTCACATGACCTCTCATCGTTGGAAGCGGGTCAGGGTCCTGGGGTCAGCAGCCACTCTGCAGAAGCAGGAACATGAGTTTGTTGGACTCTTAGCCACCTGCTGCCACAAAAGAATAAAAATATCTTTGTATTCATTGCTCCAAAATACTTTTATCTTTGTAAGAGTATAACTTTGTAATTGGAGCATTTTGTATTGGAGTCACATACTATTAAACTTTTAACATTGCTTAGTTTTTTTTTTTTTTTCTTTAAGTAGAAAACACTGCACTCTCTGTTGTTAAGCAGGGTTAACCACATGGATGGAATATTATTTTCCGTTATAAAACCTTGTCTAGGATATGTGGAAGCATCTGCCTCTGCATCCAAATGTATATGTTGCTGCAAATAAGTACATCGTGGTGTTTTAAACTCATCGCAGACTTGCCTTAAACATCCAGACCAACCAAAGCAGGATGGATAATGAAAACGAAAAGTAAACTGTGTTCACTTGAAGTTGGTTTTATAAGTTGGACTAATTGAAGATGGTGAATTTAGGGAGAGAGAAAAATAATAATTTTAAGTGTATTTTTGCTGTACTACATCTAATTTTATACATATGAAGAGCTTGCTGTTAAAGCTGAACATCTCCTGAAAAGCTAAGCCTGCCAGATTTTATAGGTCCATACGCACCATTGAACTGATACCGAGTTTGCTTTGAAGCCTCTTGTTTCACTATTGGTCTGTTTTCCTTTTCAATTCATGTTCCTAATCTTTCTGCGTGACATTTTTCCATGTTGTACACCTTGTACGTGGTTTCACCCAACCCCAGCCCCTGATAGGAACAGGTCTAGGGAACTATGTAGTAACCTGTGCATCAATTTCCAATTCCTGATTGGATCGTAAATGGACCTGACCAGACTGTGAGTATCAGGGCTCTTTCTCTGGAGGATGTGAAATAAGCAACCCAAAATCTGTGACATAAAATAATGAGTGCTTGGTGATGGTGGCCATAGTGGCTTGTGTGCTAGTGGAGGACTCTGTGGTAACAGTGAGCCTCCCAACGGAGAAGCCAATGGCCCTGAAAGTCAATGAAAGCAATATAGTTTTCATTAGGCCGGCTGCCTAATGTATGTTTCATGTATATTGCATTCACGAAATTACCTGATACCTTCTTAAAAACTGTCCTCTTTCCTCATTTGATTTGATTCATCTCAAGTAGGTTTCATTTATTACATCCAAAGTGTCTTGAATAAAATATGTCAGTTAATTCCAAGGTAGACAGAAAAATGATACCATGATGACTTTTGATTCGGCACACTGTGTCTTGTATGTCTAGCTCACAGCTTATGATATATCATCAACAAATCTGTCTTAAATCTGTGCTAAATAATAGTGTTGAGTGAAGGTGACACTGCCTAATTATTTCCCTTTGCCATATACAATATCAGCCTTCATCAAGCTTAATTATTTTGTATTTTGAAAATCTCTAATGTATGAATCTGCATTTGTATAATACAAGCAATTTACTGGTACTTCTCTGGAGAACAGCTGATGCATAGCAGAACTTCCACTGTTTGTTTGTTTGTCATAACCTACTTGTTTACTTGGCTTCAGAAATGCAGCTTTAGGAATTCAGGTTTTCTTAAAGGTGATAGACTACCCTAGTTAGCACATCAAAAGGGATATTTAAACAAAAATAGAGTATCAACAATTTTTTTTTTAAAGAGGGCTATTTTAAAAGTCTGCTAATTTTGGTGTTGATTCATACCTCTTAATGACACTAGGGAGTGAGTAAAAGAGGTTCTTAGGGGAAATGAAACAAAATCAAGTCACAATTACCAGACGTATTTTTATATAACAGGTAGAAATGACTAATAAATATACTTGGGTTTTACTCTGACTTTAATGATGGTAGGAATTGTGCCATCTGATTCCCAAGATCTCTCTCTCTCTCTTTTTTTTTTTTTTTTTGAGATGGAGTCTCGCTCTGTTGCTCAGGCTGGAGTGCAACTGTGGCACGATCTTGGCTCACCGCAACCTCCCCTTCCTGGGTTCAAGGGATTCTCCTGCCTCAGCCTCCCGAGTAGCTGGGATTACAGACGCGCACCACCACACTCAGCTAATTTTTAAAAATATTTTTGGTAGAGACGGGGTTTCACCATGTTGGCCAGGCTGGTCTCGAACTCCTGACCTCAAGCGATCACCTGTCTTGACCCCCCAAAAGTGCTGCACCCGGCCAAAGATCCCTTTCCAGGTAGTCACATCAACATTTCAACTTTTTTAAAAAAAAGTATTAGTATGCATTTGTAATACAAGTCAACCTCCTAACAGTCCATCCAATAGTACAGGAGGGTGCTAGGAGTTTGGGGGACAGACAATCTGGAGATCTTTATTGTTGCAGCAGATCAGTCTCTGCATCCACCTCTCTAGGTTATAACTCCCTGCAAATGGGAACGTTGTGTTCTCTTAATCTCTTCACAGACTTTCCTAAACATCCACATGCATATCATAGTTTCCAGAATTCAGACCATTTAGTGATTGTCTAAGGGTTCTGAGTCATCTGGAAAGCAGTTATTGGTGCTTTTTATTACAGCTAAAAGTTTACCTTGTACCTTATCTCATTTCTGTCTTGGCTTTTTCACCCCAAACCTATTTTCAGATCATAAAGCTGTTAGATTCTTCATCTTTCCTACAAGCAGAGATTTTGGTTTCATATTTTCTCCGTGATTCCCAAGAACTATGCAGAGCTGAGGCAGGAACGTTATACACATGTTGCTTTTTTATGTAGGGTCATGATCAAGTCCTGCTTTATTTAAGATGATAATCAAATCCCTCTTGGTAGTAGCCACCCGAAACCTCTGGCCAGTACAAAGATCTGGCTCATGCCCAGCCCAAGGCCCATTCCTGAGGTTCTAGGCCTGTCAATGAGGTGTTATCTGGCAGCTTAATGAGCCATCCAGTCCTCATCCAGGTTGAGGCCCCTGCCTGGAGACCTGCCTGAGTCCCTGCCCTTGTCATACTCTCTGTTAACCCTGTAACAGCATTCAGACTCATCCCTCTGTCTGTATTCAGCCCAAGTCCATCCTCTACATGGTGTGAGATAGATCTGCAGGATACATAAACCAGAACCATATCTGTGAAGGATCCTTCCTTCCTTCTGCAGTTCTTTGAATGCATGATGACTTCTCATCTCAGAGCCTATGATGCTTTCTTCCTAGAATGTCTTCCCTCTTTAGCATGGTTACCTCTGCCTATGGATCCAGTGACCCAGCTCAGGGCTCATGTCCTTCTGAACGTCTTCTTGCTCAGCGCAGGCTGGACTGTTTCTCTTCTTCGGCAGTGGTTGTAACTTCACAAAGTGTTGGAGAAGGGTTGGGGCTAACACTCCACTGACTTTTCCGTAAGTGCTCTGCCCAAGGATATTTTAACCTTCAGTCAGAGAATGGGTGGAGATTTCTCCAAGTGTTGATGAAAATTTAAGGGCACCTAAATAGATGCCTATTCATATTCCTTGATTTCCATAGGCATCAGTAACATAATGGTAGAGAAATGGAATTTGCATCACAGTTGGACCCCTCTTATGAGCATCTCCTAAAGGGGACTTGACTCTGGAAAGATTTACGATTGACAATCAGGGTAATTTATGACAATAGCAACAATCATGAAGACTGTGACCAACAGTTAGACCTATCTATGGACTGCTTCTAAATGAGACATAATTCTTAGAACACTTACGCTGATGAGAATGATGATGATTTATGACAATAATAACAATTATAAAGAGTGAGGACAACAGTTCCTGAGTTTTTCCTGCAGGCTAGCACTCTTTGAAGAATTGTACATGTTGCCTCATTTCATGCTCATGTTAACCCTTTCAGTTAAGTGTCATCATCGTCTCCACTTTGTCAATGAGGAAGCCACGGCAGAGCAAGACGGGAAGAATGGGTCCCTTTGAGGACGTGGAGGAGTCTGGCAATGTGGGCCACATTGAACAAAGCAGATGGAGGCTGCAAGGGACAGGGGAATCAGACCCAGCGTCAGGGTGACCATCCCTGCAGATGGCCTCTGCAGCTGGGTCACTGGTAGTCTCAGGGCTTTGCTGAGGTGACTTCTCTAGCAGAGCTGACACTGGGCATCCCATTCAGGGAGGGAGCTAGCTCTACTTGTCAGTTGTCCAGCAGTGAGGATGTGGACTGTAGCCCAAGGACAGCAGAGCACAGCTCCCACTGAAGGAGAGAGATGGTGACAACAGCAAGCTGCAGAGAAGCCAGTGGCAGTTCTGATAACATGCACTGTGCCCTTGCGCACCCTCAGCCACTCCTGGAAGGCACTGATGGAGAGAAGGATCTCAGGAGGCTGGGCAGGCAGACAGGATATCATAGCATGGATTCTTGGGGTGCTCTGATCTTTGCGATTCCTCCAGGTAAGACCTGGCTGTAGTAGAACAACAACCATGTTGTTATTCAGGGGATCACAGTTGAAAGCATCGTGCTAAATTCATTTTATGTGGTATAAGTGGAGAGCATAGAATATTGGACTGAAATGGACTTGAGCAGTGGAGACATTTATTGTCTCAGCCTTAGTTAACATGAAGCCTGAAGGTAGACAGGGTTCTTTTCTTTAGGTGTCTCAATGGTGCCATGACCCTAAGTCAATCTCTGTGAGTCCCCAAGCATTCACCTGATGGTTATAAGGTGCCACGATCTCACTTGTGAGCATGCAGAGCTGGAAAGGAGGGAAGGGACTTGCCTCCTATCTCTGTGTCTCCCACAATCCCCCCCCACATGTATAAATATATACACATATACATGTAGAGCTATATAGTATATTAATTATATAATTAGTGATATATAATATGAAAATATATGAAAAATGTTTCCCAGAGGGCCTCACATGGCCAGCCATACCTTGGGGGATCTTGTAAATTCCAGACTCGTCTGCAATGGTTTTGCACAATGATGCCCAAACCAAATCACACATTTGGTAGCCAGAAAAGGGGTGGTAGTGGTGCTAGTGTAGAACCTAATAGCTCCTAATTATGTGTTACCTTTTTAGTCTGCACAACCACTTGCAAGGTAAGTATTCTCACATCACATAGATGAGGAAACAGGCTTAGATGTTAAATAACTTCACCAATGCTGCAAGTGCATAGCTGGGATCGAGACCTCAGTCACAGGTTCCAAACTCCATGTTCTTCCACTCTAAGCTATAGGTTGACCCTGATCCTGACCACCTGGGCCCCGCCCAGCACCTGTGTATACCTCGCAGGTATATTATATATATATATATATATATAAAATTATATATATATAATTATATAATTATATATTATATAATATATAATATATATATATTATTCACAGGTATATTATATATATATATATAATATATATATATATATATATATATATATATATATAATATACCTGTGAATAATATATTCTCACAGGCCAGTGGCTTATGCCTGTGATCTCAGCACTTTGGGAGACCAACACAGGTGGATTGCTTCAGCCCAGGAGGTCGAAACTAGCCTGAGCAACATGGTAAAACTCCATCTCTACAAAAAGAAAAATACAAAATATTAGCCTTGAGTGGTGATGCTTTCCTGTAGTTTCAGCTATACTGGAGGCTAAGTTGGGAAGATCGCTTGAGTCCGAGAGGTCAAGGCTGCAGTGAGCTAAGATTGTGCCACCGCTGCACTCCAGCCTGGGTGACAGAGTGAGACCTTGTCACACACATACACACACACACACACACACACACACACACACTTGTTTCTCACAGACAAACTATTGCCATTATCTGCATCTGCATTTAGGTAAATGTCTCTTTCCCTTGACTATGAGCCCTTTCCAGACGTGACCTTGGCATGTTCATTCCTGTATCCCCTGTACCAAGATGGTACCTGCCATGGAACTTTTCCTCAGTAAATGCTTATTAATTGACAAAATGATAACTGAATATTTCCAAAATGTAGTCTTGAGATTTGTACCATTTTCAATTAAACATTGTTTCTGAAAGTAACCAACTTCACTATAGATTTCCAGATTTATGGATTTCAGTCACCTCCCCCTTTGTTAATTATTGAAATAATTCCTCTGTCTTTTTTTGGAAATCACCTCTTAATATTTTTGCCAATGAACAGCAACCTGTGCCCTTCCTAAAGAAAATGAACTGTTCTTTGGAATTTTCAGCTAGGCTAGTACCATCCTGGATTATCAAGAGATTCCAAATGTGTATGTCTGTTCAGTTACTCCCTCATTCCCAGCATGGTTTCAAGGATTATTAGCTGGAAAAAAATTCATTGCTGCTTGAGGTAGGCAGAATTCTAAGGTGTCCAGCAAGGTTCCCATCATCACTTGGTTTTCGCAGACTGCATAATCCCAGGAATGTAAATATGAAGGGGCCTCACTCTCCTAATTGGGTTATTTTAATAGCACGGTTGACTTTAAGAAAGTAGATTATCTGGGTGGGTCTGACTTAATCACACAAACTCTTTAAATCTGGGTCTGGAGGTCAGCGACAAAGAAATTCCATTCGAAGCTAGAGAGTTTTGACACGAGATAAATTTTCTGGTGCTGACTTTGAAGATGGAGGGGCTTTGTGGGCTAGCAGTGCAGATGGCATCTACATGCTGAGGAGGATCCTGAACTCACAGCCTACAAGAAAACCAGAACCTCAGTCCGATGGCCCAAAGAATTGAATTCAGACAATAACTTGCATGAACTTGAAAGGGGATGATTCCCCAGAACGTGCAGAAGAGAAAGTAGCCCTGTAGAAATTTTGACGATAGCCTTGTAAAACTGAACAGAGTACCCTGCCAAGTCTGACTTGACAAAACTTACAAAACTGTTAGCTAAAACAATGAATGTTGCTGTTGCTGATTGGTTATGCAATGACAGAAAAGTAATACAGTGCTTTGTAATCGATCATGTTAGATATATATTACAAAAAGCTGAATTGTAAAAGTTTTTGAGAGAAAATAAATTTTATTCTGTGACAGTATTCCCTTCAAAAGCTTAATATATACACCCTATTTTATTTTTCAAGCATATATGCATGCATTTATACTCAAAAGCTAATCTGTAGCTTTGATTCTGAGAAGTGGAAGAATTTGAATCTGGAGTGGAGTGATGGTTTACTATAGAATAAGGACAACTAAATAAAGAAATCATCTTTAGCCTCACCATTCTTACATAGATTCACAAGGTGTTGATTGTTGTTAGCTACACCTAAAAAGATAAAACATAATAAATATTAACAGTTGCTTGCTCCACATAAGGAATTGCTTTCCTTCCTTCCCACCTTTGAACTAGTGAACTTTTTGCAAAGACGTTTCCACCAAAGTCTGCCATACTTTGGAGATTAGGGTGCAAAAGGAATACATGTTATAAATACTATCAAAGGCCATTCTCCTTATTAGCTAAATTTCAAGAGCCCAAATGCCAACAGTTCTATAACTAGAGTCTAAAAATCTTTTCCACATATGTAAAAATGTCAAACTTATTTTAGGGAAGATGCTGATTTCCAGTTAATATATTAATAGTTAACAGTATTTAGTGAACAAACAGAAGCCAGTGGTCATATACATTTTGTAAGAATGAAATTTATTTCTTCAAAAGTGTGATTAGTGTGAATTTTCATGAGAAAATAAATAATACAGGAATGTAATTGTTTCACAAAGTAAGACATTTTGTAGTTTCATCTTCTGCAGGATGCAATATTGAAATAATTCAATTTATTTTTTTAATAAATAATTTGCCAAAATATTTATTTTTGAAACCAGACATACATTGAAGAATCTGCTTTTTACTGTTTACCAACCATAGCCATAGGAATTTATATCCTTACCACAGTGAGTACACATTTGCCAGCTGGAAAAAATACAGTTAGATTGCTTTTGGATCATTTTTTTGGAAATTTTTTATTAAATATAATTCCTGTTTTAAAGTTAGGGAGTAACTGTTAGTTTCCATGCTAGGAAAAAAACATTTCTCATGAGGCTGAATTATTACTGCTCCAATAAAGTTACACTGATTTAAACAAGACAATTAGCTTATTGAATTGTCATTCAGAATTAACATTGCAGTAGTCATTTCCAAAGTCTTTGAGAATGTCTGCTTCACTGCAAAACCAGAAGAACAAATTAGAGGGACCGTAGACATATTTTGGAGACTTCTCAGCATTGCCAATTTTGTTTTTTTCCAAAAGTTTTTCTGTCTTTGTTTTCTTCCAATTTAAATTCCAAAGCAGAACCTTCCCTCACAAATATTCCTAATTCAAAAGTCTGCTTATGAATCATTGTTCTTCTTGTCATAACCCCTTTATTCTTTCACATTATTTGTTTTTTTATTTTATTTTAATTCTAACCTCATGTAGTTTGCCTTTTAATGCTGAAATTATTCCTCTAAGATTCCCTCTTATAGTTTTTCCTTTTTCCTCACAAAGTAGGAGGGATATTCTAAAATACTTTCTGGATCCTCAAGATTCATCTCCATGCTTCCCAAGCACCACATTTCTGGTCAGATTTTCATTCTCTTTCTCCTCCCAAATAGCAGGAGCATTTACAGCCATTGCTCCTTTAACAGGGAAGCTCTTATTCCTCTAAACTTCTCTTTTTTTGTAGTCATCAGCCCTCTGAGCCTTTCTCATCTAGCCAAGAGTCCAAGGTCAGTCTACTGAGCCATGTCCATATAGTACCCCAGCTTTCTTTGATCTCCTAATCCTGAAGCAAAATGTATGAACTGGATTAAAGCTGCTGCCTCCTATACTAGACATTGCTGAGCCTTGTCAACTGCTAGAACTCGGTACCTGTTTCTCTTCCATTTCCTTGGCTAGTCTATAAGTAATTTCTCCAGGACGGGGACGACAAGCATATGCCAAAACAGTGGCCAGCACATAGCAACTGTTCAACCAGTGCAGAGTGAATAAATGAATGAACAAACCAATGAAAATACAGTAATTTTATTACTGTTCTTATCTCATTGGCATTGTTTTGGCAAAATCACCAGTCTTATTAATCTTAAGTATTTCTATCTTTATATGTTCCAGAGTACATATTATCTATTGTGTTATTCATTTTTCTATATATCATATACATTTTATATGTATTATATATTTAGATGTATTTTATACATATAATTTATTTATACAATACATTAAATAGTATATATTATTCTGACCTTGCTAGATCACAATATTACATTTTGATATTCATTGTAGTTAATTTTCATGAAAATATCTACTTGTTAATGTGGTATCTTGGATTCCAGGGCCAGATAGCTTGATGTCCTCCAAATGTGGAACTATAGTTGACTTAGTCTCATACTTTCACTCTGATCTTAAGAAAAGAATGATAGTAGTTCTAACAATAGTAATGACAGTAATAATTTTAATAATAACAATTTCAGTGTTTATTGAGCAGTTTCCCTAGGCCAGGCACAAAATTAAATGGGTTGGATAGATTATGCCATGTCATCCTCATGAACCCTTTAGGTCTTATTTTTTTTGTTGCTATTTTTTTTTTTGTTTGTTTGTTTGTTTGTTTTTTGAGATGGAGTCTCCCTCTGTCGCCCAGGATGGAGTGCAGTGGCCAGATCTCAGCTCACTGCAAGCTCTGCCTCCTGGATTTACGCCATTCTCCTGCCTCAGCCTCCCGAGTAGCTGGGACTACAGGCACCCGCCACCTCGCCTGGCTAATTTTTTGTATTTTTTTAGTAGAGACGGGGTTTCACCGTGTTAGCCAGGATGGTCTCGATCTTCTGACCTCGTGATCCGCCCGCCTCGGCCTCCCAAAGTGCTGGGATTACAAGCTTGAGCCACCGCACCCGGCCAGGTCTTATTGTTTTTATTTTGTAGATAAGAACATTGAGATATAGAGAAAAAGAATCACTTTCTACAAATTCAATGGTGTCTAGACATTGATTTCTGAATCTAGGCATCTGTACTCCCCAAGCACATGCATTAAAATGTCACACCACAAGACTGCCATTCAGTCTAACACAGTATCTTGAATTGTGTTGTAAATAACCATCTAAATGTGTCTCGTCTGTTTTCACCCTAGGGATGCAAACATTCTTGAACTGATATTCTGCTTCTTTTCCTTTCCATATACTGTAGTGATTATAGTTGTTTTGAGATTCCTCATCAAAATATGTTTCTCAGATTTATTTTTATGCAAATTAAGAGGTTAAAAGTGTATGTTATCATTAGTATAAATACCTTCATATTAACTCTTGCAAATTGCCAGTTGACAAATTATACTAATATTCTTGTCTATAAAATACCAATCATCATATTAAGCATAAGATTGTTCTAAATTTATTTGAGAATAATAAAATAGTCAGCTGTTTTAAGAATTTGATGTGGGGCCTTAGAAAGGTTGAATACTTTATGGTTATAATTATTTGATGTATTTCTTATATCAATTACTGTATCTTAATGCTTTTATATCCATTTTGAAGTGTGCTTTCTTCCTAAATGTCATCTTACTTCAAAAAGTTAGTATTAATTTTACATCTAAAAACAATCAGTATAACAAATTTTATTTAGAAGAATTGCAGTATAAACAGATGTTTTACAAAAACTAACTCTAATGAATTTTGAAATTTAATATTCTGAACAGTAGAGAACTGGAAATCTTTATGAATTTATTTAGAGTTGAAAATTCCTTATATTTTCTCTTATTCTTAGAGCTTTTTCAAACTCGTAGATCCAAAACGTGGAGTTTCTAATTCCATAAATGATAGCTAAATCTCATTGCTGTGGTTTTTTTTGTTGTTTTTTTTTTTTTTTGTTTTTTGTTTTTTGTTTTTTTTTTGAGACGGAGTCTCGCTCTGTCGCCCAGGCTGGAGTGCAGTGGCCGGATCTCAGCTCACTGTAAGCTCCGCTTCCCGGGTTCCCGCCATCCTCCTGCCTCAGCCTCGCGAGTAGCTGGGACTACAGGCGTCCGTCACCTCGCCCAGCTAATTTTTTGTATTTTTTAGTAGAGACGGGGTTTCACTGTGTTAGCCAGGATGGTCTCGATCTCCTGACCTCGTGATCCGCCCGTCTCGGCCTCCCAAAGTGCTGGAATTACAGGCTTGAGCCATCGCGCCCGGCTCATTGTTGTGTTTTTATGATAGTTCCTAGGTTTGCCTTGAAATATAGTCATAATTTCTCTTATATTTATTTCTTTCATCTATAAAAATGGGGATAATGCTCTTCTATAAATTTGCGATGGCTAAGTGAGAAATGTAAGTAAACCATCTCACATACCAACTGTTACAAGTGAATCACATATATTTTCCCTTTTTGATGAATACACAGAAAATCTTTCATTGAAGTCCCTTTTCTAATTTTTCTACAGAAGATTATAAAATTGTTTCTCTTACTGTGGGCTAAACAGATGTATCACAGTAGTACCATGTTTGTCTCCTTCATAATATAGACTAGACAACCACACAGAAATTGACAAGATGAGATGGAAGAAAACTTAAATCAATTTCCCTTTCATGCAGGCCACCTTAATAAGTCTCCATACCCACTGCTGGAACTGAAGATGAGATTCTCAATATTGTGTGATAGTAAAAAGAAGAGCAATAGTGCAATAATAATATATGTATAATAGGAAATGCATAATAAATAAACATAGAGAAGCCAGTGACTCTTTGAATAGATATTCTTCAAACAGCAAACAGCAAGAGATGAACAGATTGCCCCAATCATGCACACTTGCTCCTGTCTCTGCTGTAAGTGTATAAATATGATGAGGAGTAGAAAGGCATTTGTGTCTCCATCATATCCGCTCTATCTTCCTTCAGATGCTGAGAGTCTGAAAGCTTTTGCCAAGATACATGTTCATATTTGTTTGTTTGTTTATGGTCATTATAGAACATTGGAAACCAGTGATATTTCTACCAAAAAAATAACAATGAGCATTTGATGTACTCAAGAGGAAAGTCAGCTGAAATGTCAGCCATCTATCTTGGGATGACTACAGCTTGTTGACCACCATGAACATGATTCCAAGTGTTCAAGTTATTAGGATGGAAAAGAAAGGAGGGTATAGCAGAAAGATTGTTGTAGTGAGTACTAGAAGATTGTGGTCTTGGCAGCAACACATTTAAGGTGTGACTTTAAGGCAGTCATTTGGGTTTCTGTGTCTTAGTTTCACTCACCTGTAAATTAGGATGCAAGAAGAGTCTTGGTTTTTCCCAGTGACCCACTCTGGTGCTGTTCATCTGAATATTTTAGGATGGGGACATTAATTAAACTTGAGTAAAACAGTAATGAGATTTAGTGCTTTCAAGGAAAGCAGATGAATTATCTATATATTTATTTAGCTTTTTTAAAATATAGAAATCTCCTGTTAGGTGAAGGCATGAACTTTATATGAGGGCGAACACAATTTAAAAGAAGTTTATAAGTATATCGTAAGTTGCCTCATATGGTCTGGATGTTTTCCAGTTTGACTAAAATGAGCTAAAGATAAGGAACTTGAATAGTGTTTCACGCTGAGGGATACCTTGGAGTGGGCCTTTTAAGAAATAATGTTTGGTTCCATTAAAAGAAAATACGCTTATGTAGTATTCCCAAGGGCTTAATGTGTTGGAGTGATCCTTGTTCTTCAGGGATGACTATGATGTGGCTCTTGCCCTCTGGGGTCTTACTATCAAATAAAGACAGAAGCAACAGGGCAAGGTGGCTCAGGTTCAGGTTCAGCACATTGGGAGGCCAAGGTCAGGGGATCACACGAGGCCAGGATCACTTGAGGTCAGGGGGATCACTTGAGGCTAGGGGATCACTCGAGGCCAGGAGTTCAAGACCAGCCTGGGCAACACGGCAAAACCTCATGTCTATCCAAAATGTGAAAAACGCCCGGCACAGTGGCTCACACCTATAATCCCAGCAGTTTGGGAGGCTGAGGTGGGCAGATATTTGAGGCCGGTAGTTCGAGACCAGCCTGACCAACATGATGAAACCCTGTGTCTACTAAAAATACAAAAAAAATTATCTGGGTGTGGAGGCGGGCGCCTGTGATCCCAGCTACTGGGGAGGCTGAGGCAGGAGAATTGCTTGAATCTGGGAGGCGGAGGTTGCAGTGAGCCAAGATTGTGCCATTGCACTTCCAGCCTGTGTAACAAGAGCAAAACTCCATCTCAAAAACAAACAAACAAAACCAAAAAATACCTGGGTGTGGTGGCACGCACCTGTGGTTCCCAGCTACTCCGGAGGCTGAGGTGGGAGGAAGAGGTTGCAGTGAGTTATAATTGCACCACTGCACTCCAGCCTGGGTAACAGAGTGAGACCCCATCTCAGAAAAAAAAAAAAAAAAAAAAAAGCATAAATATGCTAAAACATGATAAAATATATTGCTGCTGTGAAAAAAAACAGTAAGTGGTACTGGGGTTGGTTCACAGAGGGATATTTCTTTGTCAGGGATGCAAAACATTGGCAGGGAAAGAAATGGGGTAAAGGTGTTGCTCAGAGGGAAAGACAGTCAAAAGACACAAAAGACAAGCCGCTATTTGGGATCAGTGTGGTTGAAATGGAGTTGATGGGGTATGCCAGTGTTGGGTAAGGATGGAGACCGAGTATACCCATTCTTTGAGCGGCCATGTGCTGCACATCCACCTAGAGACTTTGCATGTTGCTGAGTAGTCAATAGAGCGTCCAAGGGAGGGATGGAAGTCCAGGGAGGCTGGTCCACAGTGCAAGTTAGAGAGGGTGGCCTTACCCAGGAGGTAGGTCAGAAAAATTTCACCCAAGGTAACAAGTGCTTCCAGAGGCTGCAGAGCTAGGGCTGAGAAGATCTGGAGACTCACTTGTGTCAAAGGACACAGAGCAGGGTTGGGAAGCTATTACTTACTTCAAAAAAACCTTTAACAAAACATTTGGTAGGCTAATCCAATATTGTGGGCTTAACTTTTACCACAACCATTCCCCATTTTCAACAAGAACCCTTTGATTTTTAAATGATTTTCATCCTATGTGAATGTATTCTAATTCTCTTTTATCCAGGAGAAACTGTCATGGAATTTTATATTTCAGAGTTTGCTGTGTTAGCAGCAGGCAGCGAAGAAGTCGCCTAATTAGTTGACAGTAACGCTGTATTCATAAGCCCCAGTCTTCTCACACATCTGTTTGTTTAGTACCTTAAGAGCTGAGGAAGTTTAAAAATTGTCACACATTGTTGCTTTGTCTTATGCACTTATTAGAAAATGGGATTCTCAGCAAGATTTTATTGAAAAGATCTGTCCAAGGCATTGACTGCCAACTTTCCTCGGAATTTAGCAATTAACCTTCTCTCCCTAATGTGGGAATGATGGCATCCACCTGCTGAGAACTCCTTGTCATTTTGACATATCTCATTTAAGGTAAAGAGTTTAATTCTGTCTTTTGGACTCACGTATTGTTTGTCATGTCATAAATGTCCAACAAATTCTGAAGCTCTAATTTAAGGAGGTAGCTAGGGTGGTGGTAAAGACAACGGAGTTTGGAACCATAGACTTTGAGATTTGAATCTCAGCTCTGCGTATTACTAATGATGTGTAATTGGAAAGTATTCTGGTAAACACCATTTACCTATTTGTAAATTTGGGAGAATAACACTTAACTCAGAAATCTGTTGTAAGCATTAATGTGGATGTGTTTTCAAACAATTAGCTAGTATTAGGCACTGAGAAAGTATTCCATACATGTGGGCTCTTCCTCTTCTTAAATAATTAATTGATTTAGATAAACATCTTTATGACATGTTACACACATGAGTAGATAGGAAATGCCCTGATCTTTACAGATACATTATTCACTTAATGACTTTCCTTCTTTCTCTTGTTTAGTGGATGATAATGATGTCTTTAGTTAGCTAAAGACAAGTATGGTAGCTATTACCAAAGAGCACCAGAGTACAACAGTGTTCTTAAATTAATATGTAGTAATATGTGTATGATAACATAGCTGTGATACATGAAAGTATCATACTCCTTAGGACACAGTCTCATCACCTTGAAAATGGTATTGCTCTCAGGTGGATAGTTGCTCAAGGCCCCCGCATTTTGGTCTATGTTCTACTACCAATAAGCTTCATTTAATTCCCTGGTAACCTGGTACTAGAAAATAATTTTACCTAGGAGAGTAATGTGGGAATAGAGAAACTCCTCACTGTTACCCAACCATTGGAATTGTTTGAATGTGTTTAAAGCCTGTGGATATTTGGGGGATTATGGAAATGTATGACATTCTGCAGGATTTACATCTAAAATCTGGAGTATGCCTGTGGCAGGTGAGTGGATGCTGGGGTCAGCCAATCAAGGACAAATCTATAGGAGCATGAGTTTGTGCTATCCTCTGCTCTGATGGCAAGGAGGGTCAAATCTCATTCCTCCATCCATTCCTTTGTTTATTCAACACATAAATTGTGGACGTACTATGTGTTACACAATGTTGCAGACGCTGTACATAGATCCGGATAAGAAAAACTGCCTGCCCTCAAGCAACCTATAGTCTTTATGCTACCTTAAATGCATACCTTAGCAGGGATGGTAGCAAGACCTTGCCCAGGTTAAAAATGCCTTTCTAGGAATCTATAACAAAACGTGTATCAAGCTAACCCTCCTGCGCATGACAGGGCAATTAATACTAAGATAAAACAGCAAGTGCAAGATCAAAATTCAAGAGAAGGAATTAAATTTAAAATAACTCTCTTCTAGTTAAACTACCTTTTGGGGCAGGGATGCAGAAGTGCATTTTAAGCTTCAACTGGACCATTTCAAACAGTTATTATGTTTGGCTAGTGAACTAGCATTCCAGAGGGAGAAAATTAATCAGAATTTAGTTTTATATGCAAATCTTAGAATCAGAACACAGAAATAATAAACTAATAAAGAAATAAAGCTCCATAGAATAGTTAAAACATTTAAAGAAATATTGACAACTACAACATAAGGGAATTATAAGAAACAAAATGTAAAGAAACTAGTGGTTTTTCTGTTAAAGGATTGGATTTGCTGTTTTACACAGAAGATTTAACTTCCTTCATTATTACTGAGGAAAATTGTTATATTTTATGTCAGAAAAGTACAAAACCAAATATATCTCTGAGGTGTTAATTGGACACAATGATAAGATACTTCCAAATAAAAGTATTATGTTGTACTGAAGTACATCATAGACTATTTTTAAAATATTGTCTTTGATTAATAAGGCTCTAATTATAAAGCAAAGAGAATTTGAGATTTTGCTATACAAATATAATTTTCGGAAACATCTTATATTTTAAGATAGTAGCATGCATAATGTAATGAAATCTATGATATGTACAATTGCAAATATGTAGTATTTGCAAATTCATGGTTTTTAAAAATGCTATAACTCTGTTGAAGAAGTACAATTTGACCAGTAATTGTTGGAGAGTCTTCTAGGCCCCTTCCTCATTGTCTCTCTCCCACTATGTCAGAGATAAACAACTTTCTCAATTTTGTGTTTATTTGTACCCTTGAAGTTCTTTATATTTTCTCACACATATGCATCCTAATAAGTAAAGTATTACGTGGTTTGCCTGACTTTGAATTTTACATAAATATGTTATGTGTTCTTTGCATCTTGCTTTTTACCGCACTCTACGTAGATTTGCCCGTGGTGTGATGGGTGCTGGTAGTTCATGCAGTTCTTTTTTTTTTTTTTTTGGCTTTCGCTGATGACTCCTACTCCATCATTTGAATATGCCACAGGGCATTTACACTTTCTCCTGAGAACATTTGCAGAGTTTACAGGGTTTTCTTCTGTAAACATATAGCTAGAGACGTTGTCATATGAGTCTCCTTGTGTGGGCGCGCAAGTGGTTTGTTGGGCGGGCACAGAAGAGAAATGTCTGGGTTGTGGGATTGGAACATCCTCAACTTCTCTCCATAATGCAAAAGAACTTTCAAAAGTACTTGTGCAAATTTACATTCCCACTGGCAATATGTAATCCATTGCTCCACATATTCAGCAAAACTTAACATTTTCCTAATTATTTTGGTGCTGTTGTTGCAAATCTGGTGAGTTTGAAGTTTGCGCTTCCCTGATTTAGACATTATTAGCACTTTTTATACATTTATCACTTACTCTTGTCTGTTCTTCGATTAAATACCTAATCATGTCTTCAGCGTATTTTTCTGTTGGTGGTGTGTCTTTTCTTTTAGTTATTTTAATTCTGAATATATTTGAATACTAATCTGTTAGTTGTATGTATTACAATCATGTTCCCCCAGTTTGTGTCTCCTTTTTTTGCACTATAGTGTTCTTTGATAAACAGGATGCTTAGTTTTAATGTGAGGTTGATCAGTATTGTTTAAGAAATATTTAAACAATTTTAAGAATTAAAACAACATTTAAATAATTTCCAATGATTTATTCTATGAATTGTAAAGCTATATCCTTTTACATAATTTTTTTTTTTTTTTTTTTTTGAGACAGAATCTCACACTGTCGCCCAAGCCAGAGTGCGGTGACGTGATCTTAGCTCACTACAACCTCTGCCTCCAGGGTTGAAGTGATTCTCCAACCTCAGCCTCCCGCGTAGCTGAGATTACAGGTGCCTGCCACCATGCGCAGCTAATTTTTGTATTTTTAGTAGAGATGGGGTTTTACCATATTGGCCAGGCTGGTCTCGAACTCCTGACCTCAGATGATCCACCCACTTTGGCCTCCCAAAGTGCTGGGATTACAGGCATGAGCCACTGCACCTGACCTACATTAAAATCTTTAATCTATTTTTCATTGAATTTTAGCATATTAGGTTGCGTAGATTCAATTTTTTTTTCATGTGAAGTAGCTCTCCTAATACCTGCTGTTGAGCCGACTGTTCTTTGTCTCATAAGCTGCAGTGCCATATCTGCCTTTTTCACATATGTGTAGTCTACTTCTGAGAAATTCGGGAAGAATTAACAGCTTTATGATGTTGAGTGTTCTCATTCATGAACTTGATGTCCATTTATTTCATTCTTTTCAAATGTTATTCAATTAAATTTAAACATTTTTCCAGAAAGGTTTTGTGCTGCTCGCTGTTTCATTCATTGCTAGGCTACACAAAGTTTTTGTTGCTCTTGGAAATAATCTTTTTTCATAAGAGACATCTTCTAAGAATTTCTGTTTTATATAGAAGTGCAGTAGAATTTTTTATGTTGATCTGATATCAAGCAAAGTTACTAAACTTTCTAATTACCTCTAGAAATTTGTAGACTTCTTTAGGGTTTTTATATAAGCAATCTGTGAAAATTACTGTATTATATCTTCTTCTAAAATCTTACAATTTTTGTTTTGTTTTGTCTTTTTGTACTGATAAGAAATGGGGGAGAGCAGACAACCTTTTTTATTTAATGGAATTACATTAATCTTTATCATTAAAAGAACTGCTGCAGGGCTTTTTTGGAAAAAAAGCTTTATTGAGATATAAATCAAATACCATGCAATTCATCATTTAAATATAAAATGTAATGATTTTTAATATATTCTTAGATTCTTACAAACATCACTACAGTCCATTTTAGAACATTTTCATCACCCCAAAATAAACCCCAAACTTCTTCTAGCCCTAGACTTTCTGTGTCTATGTGCCCATTCTGGACATTTCATATACATGGAATCATACAATATGCAATCTTTCATTATTGGCTCTTTTCATTTAGCATCATGTTTTCAAGGTTCATCGATGTTATACTAAATATAAGGACTTTATTTTTAGTTGCCAAACAAGATACCATTGTATGGATAAATCATACTTAATGACATAAGTATGTATAGATATATATGGATAAGTATGTATGGATAAATTATACTTTAATGACATAAATCCATTAGTCAGTTGGTGGACATTTGTATTGTTTCCACTTTTTGGATATTATGAATAATTCTGCTATGAACATTCATGTACAAGTTTATATGTAGACACGCATGTTTGCATTTCTCTTAGGTTTATAGCTAGACAAGCAGAATTGTGTGGTCACTTTATGTTTAATGTAGCTTTTCTTTTTTTTTCTTTTTTTTTTTTTTTTAAGACACAGTCTTGCTCTGTCACCCAGGCTGGATGGAGTGCAATGGCGCGATCTCAGCTCACTGCATCCTCCGCCTCCTGGGTTCAAGCAATTCTCCTGCCTTCAGCCTCCCGAGTACCTGGGATTACTGGCACCCACCACCACGCCCAGCTAATTTTTTGTATTTTTAGTAGAGACAGGGTGTGGCCAGGCTGCTGGAACTCCTGAACTCAGGTGATCCACCCACCTCAGCCTCCCAAAGTGCCGGAATTACAGGTGTGAGCCACCGTGCCTGGCCAAATGTAGCTTTTCTATAGGCTCATTTTATCTAGCTCAGGTCATTCTCTTGATTGATTTATTGACTGATTGAGATAGAGTTTCACGCTCACCCAGGCTGGAGTGCAGTGGTGCAACCTCAGGTCACTGCAACCTCCGCCTCCCAGGTTCAAGCGATTCTCTTTCCACAGCCCTCCTAGTAGCTGGGATTACAGGCACCTGCCACCATGCCTGGCTAATTATTGTATTTTTAGTGGAGACGGGGATTTCACCATGTTGGCCAGGCTGGTCTTGAACTCCTGACCTCAAGTGATCCACTTGCCTCAGCCTCCCAAAATTCTGGGATTACAGGCATGGGCGGCCATGCCCAGCCCTCAGGTCATTCCTTTTAATTGCTAATTTGCTAAGTGTTTCATCATAAAGAATGATTGAGTTTTAGTTATTGCACATATCAATAGCTCGTTCCTTTTTTGCTGAGTAGTATTCCATTGTGAGGATGTAACACAATTTGCATATTCATTTACCAGTTGCTGCACACTTGAATTGTTTATAGTTGTTGCTATTTACAAATAAAGCTGCTGTGAACAAGTGTTTGTGTGATTTAATTGTTACTTTTTCTTGAGTAAATCCCTAGTTGTGGCATCATTGAGTCATATGCTTGCATATACTTAACCTTTTAAATTACTTCCCAAAGTGGTTGTACCATTTTCTAATCCTGTCAGCAGCATATCAGTGTTCTATTAAGCTGTTTCTAATATGCCACTTTAAGTTCCATTTTTCATTTCTAGAAGTTCCATCTTTTCTTATTCACATCTGCCTTGGAATATTGGAAGAGCTCTTCATTTTAATTTTAAAGTCCCCTTTGTATTGTCAAGTACATTATATAGGCTTTTCCCATATTTTTTTTCTGCATCGGATAATCCTACAATCTTCAATCTCCTTCCTTTTGATTCTTCTATTTATTGTTTTTAATGACAGCATGCTCACTGAAACATTTTTTCTCATGTGTGTTAGATTTCTGACTGTGGATTCATGTTCCTTGTAACTTATTTAGAGGAATTACAGTTCAGATTTTTAAGGTATGGTCTTCCAAGAAAGTTGTATTTTTTATTCTGCCAAGTATGAGGGCATCCTGCTGACTTAGGACCACTTTGAACTAAATTATTAGTCTGTGTTGGGTAGAGCATCATACGTAATGTAAACAGGGCATTAAACCCACATGAGTAAGGACTCTTCTGTTTTGAAATATCTGTGAATCTCCTTTATGTTTTGACTAAGCTATTAATTGAATGGAATTCCATTGATCTTTACTGTTAAAAAAACTGCTGCAGGTGTTTTTTAAAAAATAACAGCTTTACTGATATATAATTTATATGCCATGCAATTCATCCATTTAAGTGTAAAATTTAATGGCTTTAGTAGCTCCAATACATACTTATGGCTTTCAACAGAAGTTGACATAATTCATTGTATTATCAGTGAATGGGTAAAATGCAGTAAAACTAAACAAGACAACAAGAAACCATCAGACTATTTGGTTGTCACAAACATAAACTATACAAGCTATATCAGGCTGCTTTTTATCTGTGGATACCTGTGTATAGTCAGAAAGAACGTCTTCTGCCCTGAAGCCTTGCAGGGTCTCCCTTACATGAAGGAATGCCTGGATCTGCGGAGAACACTTACCTTAAGTGGAGAGGACACTGCCATAACCTTTCTGATTAGTTCCTGTTATGTTTCAACCCAAAGAAGTATAACAGAGCCTGGATTGTTTGCAGACTTCATCGACATAGAACATGATGAGAAGACCCTGCCCATATGGGTTGTCCCTGAATAGTTTTTAAAGTTAGACTTGAAAAGCATGAGATGATTTTGACTGCAGTTGATTGAACAATCACATAGATGAAAGCTGATTCCACTTACTTGCAGTACTCTCGTTTGTTGTTCCTGGAGCAGAGGTAGAAGAGGTGCACGCAAGTTTATCTCATGGCGGACAATCCAGAGCACTTATATATGTGACTTGAGATTTTGATGTGAAGATTTGATATTAATAAATGAGTATAACATTCAGAAATGAGATGCAGGGACATCCTGTGCACTCCCCATCCTGACCTCCGCGAAAGTGTAGCCTCCCTTTCCTGTTGCTCTGGGTTTTGGGGGACCCACTTAAAGCAGAGTTAGGGTGATGCTTTATCAAGGCTTTGTGATGAACAAGAAGTGGCATAGGGCTTTGATTGACAGACAAGGGTAAAAATGGAAATCACTATTTTAACGTTTATCAAAAAATTGCCTGAATTAAGAGTGTATAATGACCTTTTCATTTCTTTTAAAAGCACAATTATAATAATTTGACTGGATTATATGCCTTCCTAAGTATATTATTAAATACATACATCATTTCACCACCTTCTCATTATTTAAATAAGAATGTATGGGAACATATTTTTAAATGGTAAAGCAGTATGTAAATGGAGGTAATTATAGTTGGTATAATAATAAAACATTTTGCATTACTGGCTGCTATACATCACCAACTTACGTTGGCTGCTCTAGTCATCAAATCATGTATTTTAAAACTAATCAAAATTAATACTCAGAATTCTCATTTCGAGAATTTACCCAGAAAATGAGCAGGAAAACCTGGAATGATTAGTTGAAAGGACATTTGAAATAATGAATAGGTAGAGTCATTCTTTATTTTATAGTTTTCTATATTCTAACCTTCCCTCAAAAGAAGGCGTTTTATCCAAACAGGCGGTGGGTCCCTGCAGCATGAAGCAGGGATCAGGGTTAGAATCTGACACAGTTCATTCGTGTTTGCTGGCCTGAGCTTTGCAGGCATATCCTCTTGTGTTGCCTCTGAGGTAAATCCCCGCAGGTCATGTTCTTGGCTGACAGAGCCATTTATTAATAATTACATTCTGCTTTTTCAACAGCAAAGGGGTAATGATGTCCCTAAGGGGACAAAAACAGTTTGGTTTTTGTTTGTTTGTTTGTTTGTAATTGGGGAGGGCACAAAAGTTTAGATATTATAGTGGTCTGTGAACCTCCAAAGGCCACAGTATGAAAACAGATTGTCTGTGGTGGTAAAGTTGCTTGGGGTGAGGGAAACAATTAGGAATAACAGTTGGAAAAGGCTTTTGGGAGGTCAGTAATGAATAATAGGTTGACAAATCCGACTCGTGAGGATTAGGAGCCTTGTGCCATATAGAACACAGACCACGGGGCTCTGATATGCATTTGGATTAGCATGCTCTGAGAAGGGCTTATCGTGGGCAAATAACACACTCAATTCAGTGGAGATGTCTTATCTAAATGTTCCCTTAGCAAAGACAAGAACACTGGTTCTTGTTCTTTATCTGTAGCCCTGTATAGAAAAATGCAGGTTTGAGTGTGTTTGTCATTCTCTAAGACTGGAAGCTTAGTTAGGCTTTTCCTCTGATCCCTACAGGCTTTTCACTAAGTTTCAGCTTAATTTAGAAAATGTGTTCTCTCCTCTTATGTCCTTTTATGGTGGTGGCCACAGGTGAGGAGGTAGAAGAAACAAGACTGGTGATACTTTCCTAACTGAGATTATGATGACCTTGGAAAAGAACTTTTCCTCTGAATGACTTTTCTTTATGGCTATTTACCTTTGTCCCAGAAACTGGTACCAAACTGTTAAAAGTAATTTTAAGTGTGTTCCAAGAGTGTTCTGCACCAGTGGTTCCTGACAATGCTATAATATTAGAATCACCTAGCAAGCTTTCTAAAACACTTATCCCTGGGACCAACCTCAGGGAACCTGATTTGATTGGTCTGTGGGGGGAGCCTAGGGGTCTACAGCTCTAGGAGTGCTCCAGGTGAGTTTAATATGCAACCAGGGGCAGTGCCTAGCTCCATATTCTAAAGCTGCTGCACTCCTCAGTTGAAGGCATCCACTGCCTGTGAGCCCTGGGCTTTGGATCAGAACAATGGTGTGGTATTTTGCGGTCTGATTCATGGTATTTCTGTCAAAGGGCTAAGTCCTGAGTCTAAATGAGACAAGTTTACAGCAATTGTCACCTTTAAGTAATAACAATAGCAGCCAGTATTCACTCAACCCCTGCCTGTTCAAAGCACTTGATGAGTTAACTTACCTGTCATACTAGAGGTAAGTATAAACCCTTGTTATTTCCATTATTGGGTGGGTATAAACCAGTAGGAAAGAACTATGTTAAGACTGCATCATGATTGGGAGGCTGAGGCGGGCAGATCACCTGAGGTCAGGAGTTCGAAACCAGCTTGGCCAACATGGTGAAACCTCATCTCTACTAAAAATACAAAAATTAGCCAGGCATAGTGATATGTGCCTGTAGTCCCAGCTACTCAGGAGGCAGAGCCTGGCTTGAACCTCGGAGGCAGAGGTGGCAGTGAGCCAAGATCCTGCCACTGCACTCCAGCCTGGGTGACAGAGAAAGACTTATTCTCAAAAAACAAAAAACAAACAACAATAAAAGATTGCAGCATGAACAGTATGACCTTAAGTCTGTGTCATAACCATTTCTTCTACTCCCTCTTAGCAATTCCCAGTGGGATTCCCAGTGACTCTTGGAAAAAATGATTAAGTATTTATAAGGAGTAAGGGAATCTGCAAGATATAAAGGGGAAGGGGAACAGGTGCATACCTCAGGAGGGCATGTACTCCACAACCTAACAGCAGGTACATATCAAGAAGGGCAATACTGGCACCTGAAAATTTCCCTGAAGAGGGACTCTGGAGAAGAGAAAGTTTCCTGTTAACTGAAGTGAGCAGCAGGAGGGCGCACTTGGAATGTAGTTTATTTTAAACTGTGTCAGGTTGTACAGGATGCCGATTTGTAGAAATAGCGGGTGAAATATATGGAATTGTTCATTTCTAACCATTTGACGCACCACAATGGTAATTTATTTATTTGTTTATACTTTAATTTTTAATTTTTTTTCTTTTTGAGACTGAGTCATGTTCTGTTGCCCAGGCTGGAGTATAGTGGCGTGACGTCAGCTCACTGCAAACTCCTCCTCCTGGGTTCAAGCAATTCTCCTGCCTCAGACTCCCAAGTAGCTGGGATTACAGATGCCCGCCACCATGCCCAGCTAGTTTTTGTATTTTTAGTAGAGACGGGGTTTTATCATGTTGGCCAGGCTGGTCTTGAACTCCTGACCTCAGGTGATCCACCTGCCTCGGCTTCCCAAAGTGCTGGGATTACCTGCATGAGGCATCACACCCGGCCCACAATGGTAATTTTAAATGTTTCGGGTGGAGGAACAAGCATGTGGCAGTGCCATGGGAGCCCCAGTGGCATTGACGGCTTCACATTGGCTGCAGAAAGGCTGCAAATTCCATTGACCATTGGCAAGACCCATAATTTGCTGCTTGCATAAATGTCACAAGACAATCCTTGCAACTGTGTGACTTGCTCATCTAGTGCATGGACCTGTACTAATGGTTTCATAAACAGCAACAGTACAGAGTGACTGAAATATCAGCAAGCCACTTGTAAACAGCAAGTTATTATAGGTGATAAGCAGCTAGGTGGACACCACACTTAATTAGGACTGAGAGCTCTGTAGCTCCAGTGGGTTGTGGGAAAGATTTATGGGACTGAACTCACAAAGCAGACGTGGTCGGGGCCCTGGGCCTTGGAGATGGGCAAGTTCTTTCCGAAGACGCCAATCACCCGGAAATCAGATGTGGATGCATTCTATCACCAGTCCAATTAACTTCCAAATCAAAGAACACTCTTGACTTGACATTTATATGATGTTTCAAAAATCTCCAATCTCACATTTTGGCCTTGGGGAGCACGTGAAGAGTGGAGCCCCTGACATTTTCGTCTTTGAGTTCCCTACAGCCTGAACATAGGACACCAGTGATTATTGTACACTGGTGAGTTGAATTGCCCTGAAATGAACACCAGGCATCTGGGGAGCAACAATTAATGGCAATAATATTAATGAATCTTAATAGCAGTAACTTAGAGATTTTTAAAATTTCAGTATATGTGCTAGACATCATTTTTGTAAGAATTATATATGGATTTTTTGGATTCCATTTAACTCTTATTATAGATATCCAGGTGAAAAATCCTATTAGTGTACTGGAAAACTATTGAGAATTGTTTACGAGAACTTTGTCATTAAAAATAACATCCTGTGAATAGTTGGAGAGCTCTACAAAACAGAAAGAAACTACCTGAGTGTTACAGCTAGTCTGATTAGGAAAGAGCTCTTCACAAAAAAATAACAAGACACCAAGAAATCGATTACTCACATTTCTCTTCATTAATCATCTATATCTCAAGGAGAATGTCTTTGACTAATGATGGACTCTATAGAATATTATAAATAAAGTTTCTCAATTGCCATGTTACTGGGTTTCTGGGCATCTAGAGAGTGTTATGAAAATAGCAGAAGCAGCCACAATTACTCTTTGGGATTAAGGCTGGGAAAATAATTATTACAGTAAATCTTCTTTTGCCCTCTTTATACAGCTTTCTTTGCTTTGATATGCTAAGAATACCTAGTGGTCACTGGTTAAATGAGGAAAGTGTTAGTTACAGAAGAATTGAATGAGTTCAAGTTACAGCTGTGCTTCCTTTTAATGGGCATTACTTGTTGTCAGAAAATTATTACACAACAAGCAGAGGTTGGTATGCTTTGCTGAGTGTCCTGCAAAGATCCATACCTTATTTGTTATTCTTCCTTCTCCCCACTCTTATATTAGATGAAAATTCTGACTGACTTCTAAACTATTCTAATAAAATTGGAACCTAACTATTCCTGTAGACTTCAAGGCTGTGCTCAATCAGGCAGTCCGACAGAAGCAGTTGGTTTATGGACAAAACACTAGTTTGCTATTTAAGAATAAAGTAGTAATAGTAAGGGAATGGATGGTCAGCTCCAAAGTTGTAATCACGCAGGAAGAGTTTCTTTAGGTTGAGTCCATGGTGAATCTACCAAAGGGCATGCAGGCTCTCATGCTGCTTCAGAATATCCTAGGAACACTGTATGTGAATAAAGAGAATTGTGAGTGTGATTAGTGAGCTCAAAAGCAGCACTTATGAGTCCATACTCCATAATATTATTTTCCAGGAGAAAATAACGAAAAAACATTTATAAAGTAGTTTGTGAATAGGTATTTTATTCCGTTTGCTTTTCTTATATTTTTATATGTGAGGCTAAGATATGTTTGTCTTAATCATTTCTACTAAAGCTGGTACTATACTTTAAATATATATGCTGCTTTCTTCATACTCTTGGGAAGAGTCACTGCTTCTGAATTCTACCATACAAAAGTGCCAACTCCCCAACCTAAGTGTGAATGTCTTTCTTATTTTATCATTGAATTCCTTTTCCATGTAAAAGCAGGGTAGAAAGGAAATATAATTTTTAAGGTAACTATTTACACTATGCCTGTGGGATATTAATGCCCAACACAAAAGAATCCTACAATACCTGGGAAAAGATGGATTTTCAAAACTATGAGTTGAACAATGTATATAAATTCTATTCAACCCCATATATTTTTTTCAAATAAATTTTCTAACACTAATTTCTCTTCGCAGTTGTATAAGGAGTTACATAACAAAAAGGATAAGTTCAGCATTATTTTTCAGATATATGATTTATCAATCAAAGGATTTTGTTTCAGAATGCCCAAATATTATAAAGATTATGAACTAACATTGAAGATGTGTGGGTCATCTTTAAGTGGTGCTTTATAGCTGTGAGCCAGCCTTTCCCAAATTTGTCAAATTAATTAAACAAAACTGAAAATCCATTGGGAATTCATATCTCTAAAAAGAGTCCATGCTATCTTCTGCTTGTATCCCAGTGGTTTGTAAAATTGGGAGTGCAGCAGAATGATTGGAGGGGTTAGTAAAGACTAATTGCTGTCTTCTTCCCCCCACCTACTGCCTCCAATTTCTGATCCACTTGGTCTTGGATGGGGCACAAGAACTTGTCTTCTAGGTCCCCAGGCAGATACCAATATTGCAGATCTGGAAATCACACTTTGAGAATAATTGCTCTAACATATTAAATGCATTTTATTTATTTATTAAAACTTTTTTGAATTACTTTTTATTTCAATAGGTTTCTAGGGAGCAGGTGATGTTTGGTTACATAAATAAGTCCTTTAGTGGTGATTTCTGAGATTTTGGTGCACCCATCACCCAAACAGTGTATACTGTACCCAGTGTGTAGTCTTTTATCCCTCACCCGCCTCCCACCCTTTTCCCCTAGTCCCCAGAGTCCAATGTATTATTCTTATGCCTTTGTGTCCTCAAAGCTTAGCTCCAACTTACGAGTCAGAATATACAATGTTTGGTTTTCCATTCCTGAGTTACTTCACTTAGAATAATAATCTCCAATACCATCCAGGTTGCTACAAATACCATTGTTTTGTTCCTTTTTATGGCTAAGTAATATTTCATGGTAAATATGTACCACATTTTCTTTATCCACTTGTTGATTGATGGGCATTTGGGCTTGTTCCATATTTTTGCAGTTGCAATCTGTGCTGCTATAAATGTGTGTGCAAGTATCTTTTTCATACAACGACTTATTTTCCTCCGGGTAGATACCTTAGGAACTTGGCCAGGTGCAGTGACTCACACCTGTAATCCCAGCAATTTGGGAGGCCTAGGTGGGAGGATTGCTTGAGGCCAGGGGTTGCAGACCAGCCTGGGTAACATAGGGAGACCCTATTACTACCCAAAAATTAAAAAAAAAAAAAAATCAGCTGAATGTGGTGGCTGAGCCTGTAGTCCTAGATACGTGGGAGACTGAAGTGGGTGGATTGTTCGAGCCCACTAGTTCAAAGTTGTAGTGGGCTATGATAGTGACACTGCGCTTCAGCCTGGGTGACAGAGTGAGAACTTGTCTCTATAAAATGAAAAATAGAAAATAAAAATAAAATAAAAGAGCTAACATTTATTAAGCACTTACTAAGTGCTCTTTCAAATACTTTCCATAGAGAACTGCACTTAATTCTATAACAAGCCTGTGAGGTTGGCTTTGGTTTTAGCCATGGTTTACAGATGAGGAAAGTTCTGGTTTTTAGACCCTTTTTTATAGTTGGAAAAATGGAAAGTCAAAGCATTCAAGACACTTTTCTAAGTCACCTGATTAGTTCTAAGTGACAGATCTGGGATTTAAACTTAGTAACGTAGATTCGGACCTCATGCTTGTAACACCAGGGGAAAAAAAAAAGATCTTTGTAACTTAACCCTTTTATATAGTTACTGATTGTATAATTTTCCCACTATGCATTTTTTGTATTTTACCAATTCCACTTTTCTGAGCTGTGTCAAGCTTAAAATACCATAGTTTTAATAATATTCTGTGTGATTGCAGACGGAGTCATGCATTTAGTTTTCCTTCAATCTATAAATACTCCAGGAATACACAAGGAAAAAGTTGCCACTTATAAGATTACACTTGTAAAAAACATGTTCTTGTTATAATGGAGAGTAAAGAAAAGAAGGCCAGACATTTCATAGTTAGCATGATGCTACCTATAGGAAAAAATTATATATGGAAACAAACAAACTTGAAAAGTAAATATCCCATACTGCTAACATCCACGAGAGAGTGATATATAATATTTTGGGGTATCTTGAAGCACATTTTACACCATATTGCAGGCTGTTTCTTTGACAAGAACTGGAGGCAGTATATTTGAGTAGAGTGAGAAAGTGAATCATTTTATTAGAATTACTTTTGCATTTTAAATCAGTAGAGATAAGTGAATGTTCCATAAGAAGTCTTTTTTTTTTTTTTTTTTTTTTTTTTTTTGAGATGGAGTCTCGCTCTGTCACCCAGGCTGGAGTGCAGTGGCGCAATCCTGGCTCACTGCAAGCTCTGCCTCCCGGGTTCACGCCATTCTCCTGCCTCCTCCTCCCGAGTAGCTGGGACTACAGGCGCCCGCCACCGCGCCTGGCTAATTTTTTGTATTTTTTAGTAGAGACGGGGTTTCACCGTGTTAGCCAGGATGGTCTCGATTTCCTGACCTCGTGATCCGCCCATCTCAGCCTCCCAAAGTGCTGGGATTACAGACTTGAGCCACCGTATACGGCTTTTTTGTTGTTGTTGTTGTTTTTGTTTTTGTTTAAGATCTTGAGTGTTGCTCTGTTGCCCAGACTGTAGTGCAGTGGCGTGATCTCGGCTCACTGCAACCTCTGCCTCCCAGGTTCAAGCCATTCTCCTGCCTCAACCTCCCAAGTAGTTGGGATTACAGGCACCTGCCACCATGCCTGGCTAATTTTATGTATTTTTAGTAGAGACCGTGTTTCACTATGTTGGCCAGGCTGTTCTTGAACTCCTGACCTCAGGTGATCCACCTGCCTCAGCCTCCCAAAGTGCTGGGATAGGTGTGAGCCACAGCTCCCGGCCAAGGAATCTTTTTTAAAAATGTTTAATTCTCGTCCAAGTTCACTTCAGAACAAAAGTTAGAGCAGAGAGAATGGATTGTCAGCAAAGTCTTTGAGGAAAAGCTAACTTACATATTTCTTAGAATATTTAGCTCACAGACAGCTCTCAGGCTTCATTTTATTTGGATGACAACCTTCTAAAGAGGAAGGCATCACTCCTGTTTTCAATCATGAAACCAGGAATTCAGATTTTAAATAGAGGTCACCAGGTCTCATCACATAGAATCACCCTCAGGATTTCTTTTTTTTTTCCCCGCCCCCCGAGACGGAGTTTCACTCTTCTTGTTCAAGCTGGAGTGCAATGGAGCTATCTTGGCTTACTGCAACCTCCGCCTCCGGGGTTCAAGCAATTCTCCTGCCTTAGCCTCCCGAGTAGCTAGCACTACAGGCACGCGCCACCATGCCCAGCTATTGTTTTGTATTTTTAGTAGAAACGGGGTTTCACCATGTTAGCTAGGCTGGTCTCGAACTCCTGACCTCAGGTGATCTGTCTGCCTTGGCCTCCCAAAGTGCTGGGATTACAGGGGTCCGCTACCGTCGCCTGGCCCACCCTCAGGATTTCTGTCCCCTGCTCTTATGGGCTACACTGTTCCCTAGATGTTCCTCCAAGAATATGAGATTTTAGTGCCTACAACAAGCTGATGTGACTGTGGGAGTCAGCAGTTATTTACAACAAACTTGGGGTTTTCAATTTTTCTTCAGGGTGTTTCTACACATCAAATTAAGGAAGGTGAAATGGCTTACAAAATATAAACGGTATAAAAGCGGTAGGAGGCTGTTTTTATATTCCTGCCATTTAAGAATAAAAGGATGGATGGTAATTTTTTTATTGGTGAGGGGAAGTAAAGTACAAACTCTTTACATGAGGTGGTCCTCCAAAGTTCACTGCTATACAGAAGCCTGCATGTTGTGATTGCATCCATTCTTATAGGCAGTGTGAATGCACAATGCTCTACAGAATAATGTGTGAGCTTCCCCACCCTCTACAGTCCAGATCACTAAGCCCTAGCACCTCAAAGTGAGGTCCCAGGCCTAGGAACATTGACGTCAGAATCTTGTTAGACGTGCGGAATCTCAGGTCCATCCCAGAACTCCTGGGTCACAGGAGTGGCAAGATGTGAAGCCACATAAATACATATCAGGTCTTGTTGGCAAGACCGTGAAGCCACATAAATACATATCAGGTTTTGAGAAAAGCTACTCTGAGTGGTCCATTGATTGTAAAAACTGGTGCCTCCATGAAGCCAGAGATGAAGTTTCCTTAAGTGAGAATGCTGATGTCCAGAGCAGAGTCTTTTGCCAAGGACAAGAAGCTTCATGGGCCACCATGGAAAGGAAGAGTTGTGCTGGGTGTTGGGCTTAGCTAGCGCTGTGCTATCCCACGTCTGCTGGCTCACACTGGACCTCTTTGCCATGGCCAAGGCTACAGGGTCCTTGCTGCCTGAGGTCCAGTGACTTTGGCTTATTCTTCACAATGAAGCCAGCCTGGAGAACATTTTCTGCTGGGGCATCTGTGAGCTCTGAGTCCCACCCTAGGTGGAAGGAGCCATGAGGTGATGTCCCCGTAGCACTTCAAGGACCATTCCTGAGTATAATTTACATTAAAGGGCTGTTGAAGCCTATTAACTGATGACTCGGAAAGATAAGTACAGGCTGTCACGTTGTTTCCTAGAAAATATGCTTATATATTTGCATTGGAAGCCTTGGTTTGACAGAAGAATTAACAGAAATTCAATATTGTTGAGAAGATGGTGACCTTTTATGCATATGAATGTGAGCTCTTCTTGACTCCTCTTAGCCCAGAATGAGAGTCTCTGTGAACTTGTGTTTCCACTTTTCCCCCTTCTCTGGGCTGCCACTTCATGGGAACACTAGTGGCTGGTTTTCAAGTTTCCACTAATTGCTTTATTATCTCATAAAGAGGCATTAATTGCTAACATAATTTCACATTCTCCTCTGAATTGCATACTTCTTTTATGCAAAGTGACTACTTCAAACTCTTTCTCACCTCCCTCTTTCTTTTTCTCCTGTCACTGGAGAAATAACAAGCAACCCTTCTCTGGAGGCCATAGGAAGTCAACTTGCTGTAACATCTGATCCGGATCCTCGATCATGTAAAAATTTATTCAGTGAAATATTGATTAAAGTCTATTTCCTGAGTAGCAAATGTCCTTTTTCTTTAAGCCCCTTCTTGATTTTGTTTTGCGATTTTGAACCTATAGAAATAATTTGAAATGACAGAACAAACTATTTTTGTACACCGTTTTCTTACTTTCTGTTAATTCCACCACTCTTAGTTGGTGAGTTGCCTGATTTATTCATAAATTTTCAGCCCCTGGCAAGGTGGATGAACTACAGTAGGTGCCCAATAGCTCAATAAAAAGTTCCTTTATAGTTCAAAGGTCTTTAATATCCTTTTGGTTATTGAGAGAGTATTTTAAAATTTTGGAATTGAAGTTGGCTTGAAGAATGTTCTCTCAAAAATGTTGGAAATTAAATATCTTATGTTTCCAATAAACGTTATTCAAGTTCCCTGGGAAACTGACTGATATATGGAGAATAGTTTAGTGGGGATGTTCTTGAGGCCAACACTGGAGGAGGGGTGGGGGAGGGTTTGGAGAAAAAGGAAGGAGAAGAGGGAGAGGGGCGAGGCATGGGGAGGGAAAGAGCCTGCAAACCTGGCAGAGGGAGAAGTTGGGCTGTGGTGTAGTCACAGCCAAGGCCACAGTGGTCCCGTAGGGAGGCTCTGGAGCTGGGAGAGCCCTTCAGGATTGTTTGGAGGTGGTGCAAGGGGGCTGCACCTTTCTATGTCCACAGCCAGCCAGTTACAGATGTCAGCCATTCCTGGAGGGGAGCATAACGTCTGGCTCTTCCTGAAGCGGTTGACAGCTGAGTGTTGTCCAGAGGCAGCTGCACACCCAGCAGCCGGGGGAACAGTTTGGGAGGCACGTGGCAGTGCGCACTGTGGTTAATGTATCTTGAAATAATGTGACCAGACTTTATTTGGTAGATAAGCCAAATGAAATCTAAAAAGTGCTTTTATGTGATATTAATTGTAATGTTTGGTGAAGACAGCAGAATGTAAATTTCTATGTGCAGCATATCACCCGTGAAGTATTCATAGAAAGGAAGGCTGAAAAAGCATATATCAAAATGGTGAGTCTTACCTTTGAGTGTTTTTATTTCATCCTTTACTCTTTCCTGAGCTGTCTCATTTTAGTAATTAATGTTTATTACCTTACGATAACAATCCTCCATGGCAGTGGCTCTCCCTGTCTTTTTTTTTTTTTTTTTTTTTTTTTTGACAGAATCTTGCTCTGTCCTCTACGCTGCAGTGCAGTGGCATGATCTCAGCTCACTGCAATCTCTGCCTTCCAGGTTGAAGTGATTCTCCTGCCTTAGCCTCCTGGGTAGCTGGGACTACAGGTGCCTGCCACCACACATGGCTAATTTTTGTATTTTTAGTAGAGTTGGGGTTTTACCATGTCGGCCAGGCTGGCCTCGAAGTCCTGATCTCAGGTTATCCACCCTCCTCCACCTCCCAAATTGCTGGAATTACAGGTCTGAGCCACTGTGCCCAGCTGTCTTTTTTAGTTCACTGTGTGGGGGCCATGTTTCCTTCCCATCCCCGACTCCCTCTTCCCTCACTTGTGTAGGGTCCTTTAGTTATTTGCTGCTGGCTTTTATTCCTCTATTTGACATATTTTCATGGTCGTATTCCCATGTTCCTTGGCCAGGCATCCTTTTCTGGAGACACTTGCACCCGCCACCCTTACCTGAGCACACCTTTTGTAAATTCAGAATGATCAGTTCCAACAAGGTTATCAACATTTTCCATTACTTCCTCTCTTGCCAGTGGAGTAAACCTCTAATGACAGTTATGTCTACAGGATGTTATTTTCATTTCTTGCAGGAGAGAAAGCTGTGTGTTATATTGTCAGCAGAGCAACTGACTTTAAAGATACTACAGTGTAAACAGGGTGCTGCTTTATGTGTGCGTTTGTAAGTTCGCATTATTTTTTACTGTAGGCTTGGATAATCAGCAGTTAAAAAACCCCAGCCAAGAGTTCATAATCTAAGTATGATCCCTGGGCCCTTCAAAAATTTGTACCAAAATCCACACCATTGTGTTTGCTAAGTGCAAAAAGGAAGCTAGAAACACGTAGTTGTTGATGAAACGAGTGGTGTCAAGGTACATATGTGATCAGAAATATTATTAAGGCTCTGTCTTTCTTATGTGACTGGAATTTCAGATTCCAGAAAATACCACATGCTTGTATTTTGAGTGCAATGCTGAGGCCTGGAGGTCTGAAGCCCTATGGGTGCCACAACACCCCAATGCCAGAGGACTTGGTGTCCTGAACTGACTTGAAGACTGGCAGTGCCTGTCCCCAAAACACTGCCACATCCACCTTGGAGTGAGCCTCTTCTCCCTCCTGAAAAGTGACTAAGGAGATGTCTCAGGGCTGGAAAACAGGGAGGGGGACTTCCCCAAATCACACACACAACAGGCCATGTGACCTTTTGTATTTGCTGGGTAATGAATAATTGATTGGGAGGCCAAACTGGATCTACAAGTCTATTCTTTGAAGCCACGTGATGGTTATAGGGGCCGGATTATTCAACTCCTACCCATTTCTAACCATCTGACATTGTTGCTATTTACTAAAGGGAGCTTTCAGTTGGTATACTATATACATATATACTCAATATAATATATTGAGATATTAGGAGTCATCCTGGAATCCTCATCATATCCTTGCTTCCCCAGTAGTGTTGTGCCAACTGTTTTGATAATGAAAACTTCAAGGTGAGCACTTACGGAGTTAAAATCAAAGAAACTATTGCAGTCAAGGAGAATCTAGGATGCCAAGTCCGTAGAAATATTTTTGGTATCAGAAACTAAGCTTACTGCAGGGTACGGTATTGCTTGAAGCTCAGAAAAAGTCCAGCTTTAAAAAGCAATCTTATAGCATCTTATAGCATATAGTATGTAATTTTCAAGATAAATTACTTTTTCTAAATAATATAGGAATTATGGGGTTATTGGTACAAAAGGATTTTGATAATTCTGTTTTAGATACCCAAGTGCATATTGTTCTGGGTAATTTTAAAGACAATAAACCAAGGCAAGATCTCTCAAATCCATGATTTTAGATTGTTTGAAAATACCATTAATCTCTTTACAGCCCTTTTTTATGAAAATATTTCTAAATCTAGTTGAAATTTTGCCTGGAGTAAAGCTTAAACTATCTACATAATCTTGGGTTAGCTCTGGAGACCCCATTCATATTCATAGTTATGCTAAAGATCTAGTAAATCCACTGCATGCTTTGTATTTAGGAAACTACAAAACCAGTTTCCAAACTAAGCTTTATTTGATTATCTTCCCATGAGGATATTGCTTTTTATTGAATCATTTTTTTCCCTGTGAGTTTTTCTTCAGTGCCAAAGCAGAGTTAAAAATAGATCAAAGATGGCTCAAATTATATAGAACCATGGTGTGTATTTCTTATTTATGAACTATGGAAGAATTTTGTTTCCTTTTCTGAATATCTGCAAATAAAATGTACTTCATTGGAAGAGGCTCTGGCTTTTTAAAGCATTTGAATTTTTTAACGGAAATTAAATAATCCATTTAGTATCATTCCTGAACAAAATATGTCTGTTTTTTTTCTTTTCTTTTCTTCTTTTCCTTTTTTGCCAGGTTTTTGCACAGCTAATAGAGCATTATGCTAAGTAGGATGGAGACAGTGCTGCCTTTCGGTCAAGACTTCATTTCAGTTTCCTTTTGGTCAGTGGCAAGCAACCCTTATTTCCTAGATCTTCACAGCCATTGATGGAAAAATATCGTCTTGTGTCCCTGTTTTCCGCATTGCTGTTTCCTGCCAGCACCAGTCTGTCCTGGTTAGCACACTGCGATCCTGGGGTTCTCTTTCCAAATATTTTCATCACTCCATTGCTGTCAACGCCAGCCCCTGTCAGCAGATCAGATACTCAAATGTGTCTCTTGAAGCCGACAACATGAATTGCCAAGCCCAGACAGCTCTGCTCCATCCCAGCAGCCTCTGGGGCCACCTGGCCACTGATGAAAAGGGGAATCTAAAGAGTCCACTGAGGTCAGGGCAGGTGCCTGCCCCACTGGAAGGCCTTCTTGTGTTCAGAGCTAGGTCGCTGCTCGTTTCCTTTGTGGCCCCTGGTTCAGACTCCAGGGTCTAAGGTGTGCATCTCAGAATGGCCAGCGTGGCCAACTCCCCAAGGCCACACTCTCTGATGCAGGCTTACACTGGGTTGGGCAGGGCTTGGCACCAGTGTGAAGCTGGACATTGGAGGTAGCGTCCCCTGAGGACCTGACACCAGCCCCAGACTCTGCACCTTCCTTTTGGTATTTTCCAAGGGATGTTGTTTCCCACTGTGTTCAAGGCTGTCCCAGTCCCTCTGATACATTTCAATTACTTTGACTTTTGAAAACTCCATGACATGGAGGACGAACTCCTGAATATATCTAATAAGAAATTTCTTTTTTTTTTTTACGTGAACTACTGGGAATAAGAACTCTTCATTTCATGAGTTGCTGTGTTTTGCTTGTTGACACAAAGTGAGTATACAAATGAAAAGCCAGAAAGCCATTATTTAAGAGCACAGCTTCAAGACTGTGAAAATTATCTCAATTCCAAAGGCCTCTGTGCCTGTGACCTGTGCGGCCTGGCTCCAAGTTACAGTGACGCCTCCTTGATGGATGATCTTGTCATTTGACACCAAGTACAATTGCAGTAGTAACAATATGTTCATTCTTTCTGAACCCTGTATGAGATTCCCAGGCTTAGGGACCTATTGTGAAAATGACATTGATTGATAAGTCCCCCGTGAGCTTTTAAATGTGGCTCTCTTTATATGAGTGCTCATACTGCATGGGTTTTTTTAAATTGACTCTATTAATATTGTTATGTTATTATGATATTATTCTAGTTTATTTACTTTTCCAAAGAAATCTGTTTTAATCTGTTTAGAAAAACACCCTTAATGCAGGCCAGTATCCAAGTCATAAACCACTGCCATTATGTTGACGACACCCTAGGGTAACCCGTTAGGAAGACATTTATTACATAATGTTTATTGCACGCCTGTATGTCCATTGTTCTCTGTTAAGTGCCCAGGGAAACATAAAGCATATGATCACCTTTTCTCATTAAGAGTAGACAGTAAAATTTAGAAGACAGGTTTATATGAAATATTAAATATAATGACACAGCAGCTTAGAGGAGTGTCATCCTATGACCGAGCTCTTGTTGATAAACTATCACTAGAGGAACAACTGATGAAAAGTCTCAGAGATGCCTGGAACTGCCATTGACTCCACCTTTGCTTCTAAGGGGAGCTTTGGAGCTTGGAGATAAAGGGAAGTGGCCAAGATGGAGCAAAGGTGGGGAGGCCTTGAGCCTGAGTCCTACCTCGAGGTGGATGGGTGGGAAGGGTACAGGGGGTGGAATTCCAGGACAGGCTCCCAGAAGGCCTTGTGCGGGATGCAGTAGAGACTTGGAAGAGGTACCGTGGGGCACAGTGTGTCTCTGCATGTGTGGGGAAGGATGAGGCCTCTGGCGCCAGCCTGCCTGAGTTCTAAGCCATACTCTGCCATTTGTAGGCCTGACCATTTGGAGAACTGTATTCCACTTCTTTGCATCTTATTTTTTTTCTTTTTTTTTATTGTGGTAAAAAATACCTAAAATGTACCATTTTAATAATTTTTAAGTATAAAATTCAGTGTTATTAAATATATTTACAATGGTGTGCAACCATCACTCTATCCATTTCCAGAACTTTTTCATATTCCAAAACTGAAACTATAAACTCTAACTCCCCAACTGCCCTCCCCAAACCCAACCTACTTCTTCTTTAGTCTCTATGAATTTGGCTACTCTAGGTACATTATGTAAGTAGATTCACACAGTATTTGTCCTTCTGTGTCTGGCTTACTTCACTTAGCATGTCGTGAAGATTCATCTATGTTGTAGCATGTATCAGAATTTTATTCCTTTTTCAGTTTAAATAATATTCGACAGTATGGACAGACCACATTTTCTTCTTCCATTCCTCTGTTGATGGACGCTTGGGACCTTCCGCTTTGGGTCGCAGTGAAAACTGGTGTACAAGTGTCAGTGTGAGTCCCTGTTTCAGTTCTCCTGGGTGTGTACCTAGGAGTGTAATGGCTGGATCAAATGGTAATTTTGTTTTTAATTTTGCACCTTAGTTTTCTTATGTATAAAGTGAGGATGTTGACAGTTCTCAAAACATAGAGATATTGTGAAGATTAAGTGTTAATGCATAACAAAATGCTTAGACATGTTTAGAAGAGGGCTGGCGTGTGGCAAACTCTAGCAAGTGGTGGCTGGCGTGATTTTACCAAAGGCACCAGCTGCCCCTGTCCTCAGCCAGCTCGGCCAGCACCTGGAGGTGAGGCCTGAGGATCAGCACTGCCTAAAACAAGGCAGCATGCACAGCAGGTGCTCACTTAACATCATCGATAGGTTCCTGGAAACTGCGACTTGAAGCAAAACAACGTATAACAAAACCAATTTCACCATAGACGAATTGGTATAAATAAGAGTTAAGTTTGTATGGCAGCTTCTGGTCACAAAATCATCAGCGAACTTGTGAATAAAGACCAAAACACTTCTAATATTAAACACGAAATGAATGTGTGTTATCCATACATTTAAGAAAGTTTAATAAAAACAAATAAGATAGACCGGGCATGATGGCTCATGTCTGTAATCCCAGCACTTTGGGAAGCCGAGGCAAGTCCATCACTTGAGACCAGGAGTTAAAGACCAACCTGGCCGACATGGTGAAACCCTGTGTCTACCCAAAATACAAAAATTAGTCATGTGTGGTGGCACGCACCTGCAATTCCAGCTACATGGGAGGCTGAGGCAGGAGAATCCTTGAACCTGGGAGGCGAAGGTTGTAGTGAGCCAAGATCGTGCCACTATACTCCAGCCTGGGTGACAGAGCGAGACTCTGCCTCAAAATGAACAAACAAACAAAAAACAAGTAAGATATTGATTTACCTACTTATTTCTGTTCAAGGACTTGGGTGGCCCAGAGCCTATCCCAGCAGCTTGGGGTACCAGGTGGCCACCAAGCCCTGAACAGGGCGCCATCCCATTGCTGGGCCACTCGCACACACCCACCCACCCCCACACACACTATGACTGTGTAGGTGTGCTGGTTAACCTCATGTGCACATTTTTGGGATTCTGCAGACCTGCGGAGAATGGGAAGACACACAGACAGCGGTCGTGGACAGGGATGGACGCTATATGAGAACTGCTGAACTTACTTGTGGTGTTGAACAATCCACACTTTTTACCTGTGTGTGGTTCACAGTACTGCTGTTCTTGTCCTAGCTTTTGATATTTCTTTGGTCTCATAGGTAGGTGATGGAATGTCACGGATCCTTATTTACAAAAGACTGAGAGCTGGATCAAAATGTTTAAATTTTAACCTCTTCCTAAATTCTTTGAGAACATGAAATATGATTATGTGTTTTTAATTTGAAAATGTTACTCATAGTACAGAAAGACAATGTATCAGTTTGTGCAGCCGGGAAGTTTAGCTCTGAAATATCGCATGTTTTGACAAGAGCCTCCTGGGGAAGGGACTACACAAAGAGGCGGTTTCCTGTTAAGAATTCAGCACATTGTGCTCTAAGTGCTGTGAGCTGGGCTAAGGATGAAAAATCTCCTTTGATATGTAACTCAAGCGTGGATGTTTGGCTGTAGCTAAAAAGCCCTAGAGCTCTCCATAGTGTGTGTGTCATGAGGAAGTTAGGAATGCAGACATGTTGCTCGCTGCCACTGGGGAAAGGTTATCTTACAATAAACACAAAAACGACTTTCGGCTTCTTCAGACAGCCTGCTTTTCTAAATTAGTAAAAGTTAGTTAAATATTCCATTTAAATTCCTTGTCAAATCTATCAGACAAAGAATTTTCAGAATTGTGCGTAAGCTATGGATCGATGAACATGGCATATTTTTATCTGCTATGTCAAGTAAAAGGATAACATTGTAGTCTTTTTTTTTTTAAGGTTTGCTTTCTTTGCATGATGAGAAACAAAATAAGTTTTGCAAAACAAAGCGATTATGCGTACACAGTTTGATGTATGTTACAAACTCTAGTGTATATTATTACCAGTAAACATTGCAACTGCATTAATTTTGTTATGGCAATCATTTTGTTAAAGTATGTAGGTACTTTGTTAAAACAAGGAAAGGTGGGCTCTTTTAGACAGGAACTTATGGAAGGGAACAGACAGAAGCTCGTCTCCTTCCTTAGGCCTCTAGCATCCATTTTCAAATTGCCTAAAATTCTTTTGAGCAGGGCTTTGTTGGGGAAAGAAACTGTGTTAGTGCAGGGTTCCCTGTGTCACTGGGAGCATCCTCACTGGGACTCCATTAACCCAGGGAGGACTGGAGGGTCTCTTCATTGGTCCTTCTAGACACAAAAGAACAATAAAAATCCACTGTTTGCTGATGCTTGAAATTCCATTAGCCAAAGAACAAAAGCATTTCATTCTGCAACTTACAACAAAAGTACTTTCGAATTTCATGCGTTAGTGTGTGATTGTGTTTGAGTCAGGGTATCATAAGTCAGGGAAACAATTCAGATGACTGTTTTGTTAGGAGGTGAAAGGGCACACGCTGTCCTAGTGTCTGCGAAGGCTGAAGAGTCCTGTGGAGGGGACGTGGGAAGGTGGAGGTCACAGGTGGGGTACGTGCGAGGTGCGGTGAAGGGATCAGAGATTCCAGCCCCAGGCTTTAGGGCCTCACAGCCCACCTCCTGCCCACCCTCTTACCTTTATCTGAGACAGTTCCAAAAGGAGCTGGCCCTAGAAGGACCTTTTTCCTTAACAAGCGTTTCTGCCCATGATGATTTATGAGGATCACTTTTTAAACATGGTTGGGTTTGTATAACCAGGGGATTAATTAGCTGAGGAATCACTGTGACAGCAACACAGATAAAGCACCAGGACCGAAGGCCATAGATGGAGAGAGTGAGACGCGCAGACCACCTGCACCCCCTTCCCAGCAACGTGGACTCATTCTTGCCAGCCCTGGCCAGGGCAGCCTGGTCAAGGGCACCAGTGAGTAGGCCTGGCTGAGAAGGGGTTGGGGTTTTAATAAGGGAAGAGGAGACAATCCAACCAGAGAAAAGAGAACCATAAGAGCAGGTACAGGAAGTCCCCAGTGCATTAGATCTTTTCATACCCCAGTGAATGGACTTGTCTTTCTTGTTATGTTCTACTTGGAGATGACCTGAGATTGTCACTGTAGTAAATTCATCAAAAGTTCTTCTCTCAAGAAACGTGGACTCCAGCATCTAGGACTCTGCACTGAACCACCAAACCTGTGCACAGCTGAGAAATGCCCCTTTGTAGGTTTGTGATTATTCCAGTGTAGAATCATAAAATACAAAGATGTCATTGGAGGTTTCTGTTCTGAGTACAGGCATTTAGGATCATTCATTGTTGAGGGACTTGATGGTTATGCAAGTGTGCCTCAATATACCTTAATACCTTATGTTACATTTGATACATATGATACCATAAACTTATGTTACATTTGTGTTTTTGTGTTAAAAATATGAAGTTTTTAAAAGCATAGAAACAACTCCATATCAGAAACCGTAGAATCTTAAAAAAAAAAAAAAAAATCTCATGTTACTTCAAAATAAGATTATTGTGCTTCCACATATTACCACAGATAATGTAGAATGATTTGCTTTAGGGCTGGAACAAGCCTTGGAAAAAGCCTGATTGTTTCCTCCATAATTATATTATGGATTAAACTTCCAGCATAGCTAGTATATGTAGATTAAGTGTGAAATTAGTATCAGTTATGGAACCTTTTGAAGAAAAACCTACATATTCAATAGCATATGGCATAGGGAAGCCAGCCCATCGCATCCAACCATGCCAAATAGCTCCACCGTAACTTGATATCAGAAATGTTGGAGAATGTGTGCTGAAAATGTCCCAGTTTTCACACAGCAACTTGACTTTAACAGTAATTCAAATGCATGTGTGCTTCTCTAAAAAAATACATGTGTATGTGTAGCTTGTTGAGGCAGTCTTTATCATAGTAAATTTTTCTGTGGCCAAAAATTTCTGTCTTCCTCTTCATAATCCAAGAAAAAAAACCTGTGTCTATATGGAATAACTGGGCTTAATTGGTCCCGAGTAATGCAGTCTGATACCTACTATGGCCCTGTCTGCCATCTTGTCATGAGTCGACTGTGATTAGAATGAATGGGAAATACTCGCTGATGATATCTCTGGACTATGTGCAATTTCAATTTGCACAGAGAAAGTCTCATTCGCATGGAGAAAGAGTTGGCTGGGTATAGCAAATCATCAGTGTGAGCACTGATTTGATATTGTTTCCCTGTAGATAGAGCCTGGGTATAATGTTAAAATCTAACATGGATAATAGAGTTGATTGTAGTCTGCGGCATTGCTTTGGGAGAATGATACTAACAGAACACCAGATTTTGATGATGGGGTTATTATTAGAAACTTAGGGTTTTACAGCTGGAAGGGAACTGACAGGTTTCAGTTGAAAACTAAAGCCGTAATGTAAGGTGACTTGTGAAAATTGCAGAGGCAAGGCTATGACTGTATTCCTGGGTCTTCCAGCCCAAGCCCTTTCTACTAAACCACACAGTACAGAAATTGAGAAATAAATTATACTTCGATCACATTTGTCATGGAAAATTTACAATCTTTCTTCTAACACATAGAGATTCAGAAAGTATGTTAAGTGACCACATTAAATAAGTTGCTCTCTATTTAACAGTTACCTGTCTATTTAATGTTTATGATTTTCAATTCTCACACTGCGTGTCCACAGAATTAATAGGCAATAATCATGCACTGTGTCTGCTTGATTTAGGAGAGATCTCTCCCTTCACTATGCTTTAAGTTTGCTCTGTGAGGCTGATCTCATACAGCTGGATAGACTCTATAGATTGCAGCAATGATCTTCAAATATGTAATCAGTTATCAGCAAAAGGCAAGAAAGGAGAGGTTATAAAATGTTCTCGTTGGGAGTGCCTCCGTTGTCACTTGTCATTGTAATGGAATGCAAAGCTCTCTGTGTTATTTCCTAATGGATGTTTAACATCGGCTAGGCACCATTCACTCAAGGAGCATCCATTGTGTTTGCTGCTCCTGATACTTTGTCTAGCCTCAGATGGAATGCAACATGGTCTTTGCCTCAGTGAAGCTACAAAAGAAGATAATATGTGACCAGCACTTAATATACATTTACTAAATGCCTAATTTGTGCCTGATACTGTTTTAGAACCAGAATACTAATATGTATGGTAAACTATTTTGAAGAATGCTAAGAAAATTCCTAGTTAAATGTTGACTGTGTACATATGTTTAATGGTGGTGATGAGAATGATGATGACAAACATGCCTTGAGCATTCGCTAACCAAGCAGCTAAATATTTCACCTGGTTTATTTCAATCAGTTTTCAGAACAGCTCTCTAATGTAAGAGCTATCACTGACCTTTTTTGAGAAGGATGATGAGAAAAGAGGCTAAAATAAATTAAATAATTTGCCCAAGAATAATAAAGAAGGCCTAGTAAGAGAGAAGAGTCCTCAGATATGTGCCTTGGTGTTACAGTAGGATGTTTTTGACTTTGTGATTGCCGGGGGAGAAGGTAGAATTGAAGGTGCTATTAAAAGGTAAGTAATATTAAGAAATATATGGCCAAATTTTGAAACAAAAATTTTGTGTCATTTTTCTGAGACGCCAAATTTCCCTTTGATATGAATGTTGATTGTATTTCTAAAATGGTAATAAGTGCATCTTCAACTTGAAAATTCAAATTACCCCTCTACTTTCCTATGACTTAAAATACAAAATAGAGAAAATTGGAAAACAATGAAAATTGTATCAAGTAAACTATAAAACAAATAGCACCAAGTAATTTATTTTCATTTGTTTCCTTAGGTTTATATAATCACATTGTTGCATCGCAAAATGTAAATCTTTATCATCATTAGCATTTTCCTTAAACAGAGATCCTGACTATATTAAGTCTATTTATCACAAACTGCTAGGTGCTAAGCTCTGGCATATGGTTGTTGAAATAACACAGCTTCCCCACAAGAGCTGCTAAGAAATTGGGGCCGCCCATCTGGCTGGGGAAAGCAGGAGGCATGACAGGTGATGGGCTGGTACTGGGTGAAGGCAGCCAAATGCCTGGATGAGGGCCACAATTCAAGGCCAATCTAGACAGCATCCTAGAGGACTCACAAGAAATGAGATGAGGGCTGGGCGTGTCTCGTGGGCAACAAGTTGCAGTGATTGAGATCAAGGTCTGATGCTAAACAGTGGGCTTCTCAGAAACACTCGTAAAAGGGATCCTCTACTGAGAACACAATCACTTTAGGCCTGGTACATATCTCACTCTGCCCCCATGAGTTTTGGCATTCCTGCTCAGTGAGAGAGTGCCTGAATCCAGCATGACCTAGTTCCTCTATGGAACATTTGCACTCATAGCAAGTATCACAGCTGACCGGGCCTTTCTCTTTAATCTAGGTTGATTTTAGGATTTCATGGTGGCAGGGCCATGATAATAACTTGGAGTCAACCATTCTGATGCAGTTGGCCTAGGATGTGGAATACTGAGGGGTGCAGCATGCAGACAAAGCAGACCTAAGCCTTACTGGAAAAGAGAGCCCTAAGATAGAGATATTTTCTTTTTCTTTTTTTTTCTGTCTTTTTTTTTTTTTTTTCCAAGACAGAGTTTCAGTCTTGTTTCCCAGGCTAGAGTACAATGGCACAATCTCGGCTCACTGCAACCTCTGCCTCCTGGATTCAAGTGATTCTCCTGCCTCAGCCTCTTGAGTAGCTGGGATTACAGGTGCCCACCACCATGCCCAGCTATTTTTTTTTTTTTTGTACTTTTACTAGAGATTGGGTTTCACTATGTTGGCCAGGCTGGTCTTGAACTCCTGACCTTAGGTGATCCACCTGTGTTGGCCTCCCAAAGTGCTGGGATTACAGGCGTGAGCCACCGCACCTGGCCAGATAGAGATATTTTCAACAGTCACTCCTTATTGGGTCAAATCACAGTTTTCTCGGAAAGGAGGGATAAAAATTTATCTTCCTTCCTTCCTTCCTTCCTTCCTTCTTTCCATTTATCCATCCAACAGACTCTTATTAAATACTTCCTATCTGTTGTGACTCATAAAGTTTATACACTAGTGTGAGGAGATGAAAAATAAATAAACCAATGAATAAGGAAATAAAATCCAGATATTATTAAACAGTATCTTGTTTTGTTTTGGAAACTAGAGATGCAGAAGACAAGATGCCAATCGTCTAGGCCTAAAGCACTCTAATATTTGGCAGTTGACCAAAAAAAAAAAAAAAAAAAAAAAAAAAAAAAAAAAAACACCAAACCCCACAAAAGAGAATGAAAAGTAAACTGTAGAGCCTTTAAGTCACAGTGGCTGGGAATAGAGAACTTCAAAGATAAGGCTGTCGGCTGGGTTCAGTGCTGCTTTGAAGATGTGTAAGATGAATCAAGACTAATACGTATTGGAAGTGCTAACATGGAAGCCATTATTGACTTTAGCAAAGTCAATTTCAATGAAATGAAGGGGTCAAAAGTCCAATTAAAGTAGGTAAATGGTCCTCAAAGAAGTGAAAGCTTTTTTTGAAAAGTTTTGCTTTGAAAAGAAGCTGTAAATTGTTGCTATTAAGAATGGTCAAGTGTGTAGTCTACAAAATTAGGCTGAGTTTGAATTCTTTGTTTGCTAGCCATGTTGAGATGAACTAGTCACTTAACCTTACTGCACCTCCATTAACTTCATCCATGCAATGATGATTTTAGCAATACAGTTAAGGGAGAACACATGGAGCTATTTTTTTTTTTCCATTTTTTCCTCCATATACTTAAACTTGTGTGTGTGTGTTTTGAGATAGGGAGAGGGACTAGGGAAAAAAAGGAGAGCCAGGGGACGTACTTGTGTTGAAATTCTATTACCTTTGCATTACTTAAGTATAGTCATGTGTCACTCAATGACAGAGATCGGTCCCGAGTTCTGAGAAATGTGTCCTTAGGCAATTCTGTCATTGTGTGAACATCATAGAGTGTACCTACACAAACCTAGTGGTCTAGCCAACTACACACTGGGTTATATGGTATAGTCTACTGCACCTCGGTTATAAACCTATACAGCAGGTTACTGTACTGAATACTTTAGGCAGTCGTAACACAGTCGTAAGTTTTTGTTTAAACATAGTAGAGGTATAGTAAAAATACAGTATAAAAGATTTTTTAAAAAGGTACACCTGTATAAGACACTTACCATGAATGGAGCTTGCAGGACTGGAAGTCGCCTTGGGTGAGTCAGTGAGTGGTGAGTGAATGTGAAGGCCTAGGACAGTACTGTGCACTACTATAGACTCAAGAAACACTGTATACTTAGGCTACACTCAATTAATTGAAAAAACTTTCTTCAATAATTAATGTTACTGTAATTAAGCCTAGTGTAACTTTTTACTTTAGAAATGTTTAATTTTCACTTTTTGACTCTTTTCTAATAGCACTTAGTTTAAAACACACACTGTACAGCAGTACAAAAATCTTTCTTTCTATCCTTATTCTATAAGCTTTTTTCTTTTAATTTTTTTAAACCTTTAAAATGTTTTCATTAAAAACTAAGGCACAAACACACCCATTATTAGCGTAGGCCTACATAGGGTCAGGATCGACAAGGCGATATCAGTAGGCGACAGGACATTTTCAGCTTCATTACAATCCTATGGGACCACCATCTTATATGCAGCCCATTGTTAACCAAAATGTTGTTATGTGACATCACGTGACTGTAACTAAAACTTTGTACCCTTTAGCAATATCACCCCATTGCCCGGTTCCACCAGTGCCCGGTAACCACCTTTCTACTCTCTGCTTCTATAAATTTGACTCTTTTAGATTCCACATATAAGCATCATCCTGCAGTATTTGTCTGTGTCTGAAGATCTAATAGATAGCATGACGACTATAGTTAATAATACTGCATCGTGTACTTCAACTTTGCTAAAAGGAGAGATCTTTTCTCCTCATGTATTTCATTTTTATTTGTTTATTTTATTATTTTATTTTTATTTTACTTTAAGTTCTGGGATACATATGCAGAATGTGCAGGTTTGTTACATAGGTATACATGTGCCATGGTGGTTTGCCGCACCTATCAACCCGCCATCTAGGTTTTATGCTCCACATACATTATATATTTGTCCTGATGTTCTCCCTCCCCTTACCCCCCACACCTCCGACAGCCCCGGTGTGTGATGTTCTTAAGAAATAAGAAAATGTTAACTATGTGAGGTGATGGATATGTTAGTTTACAGTGGTCATTTCACAATGTATACATACATCGAAGCATCACATGGTATACCTTAAATATGTACAATTTTAAGTTTTCAATTATACTTTAACAAAGCTGTTAAAAATTACTTAAGTAGCAGAAGCACTGAATTAGTGTTACCCTATTGTAGAGAGAAGAATTTAGACAGTTTGAGAATTACCTTAATGTTTTTGTATGCAAGTAATGTGATTTTGTTGGGGACAGATATTAAAACTTGGCTTTTTAGTATTTTCTCTTACATTAATTAATAAGTGTAAGTTGTAGCAGAGTAGTTAAAATAGATGTAAAATTATGGAAGGCCAAATTAAGCCAGTGATTTAAGAGATAAGAGGATACTTGCATGATTCGAGTGTTTTTTGTGCTTGGTATTTAGCAGTGTGTATTTCGCATATCACATATGGAACATAAGCACAATGGTTACGTGTTGCTTATTCAGCAACTAGAACTTCCTGAAATCTGGAATATTGGAATGTATATTGATATTGGAAAGTAATTCTATAATATGTTTGCCTAAGAAATACGTATTTTGTATGCAGAATTCAATTTATATGGTAGTAACCACATAAACAACTATAAATTTTGAAATTGAGAAGTATGAGTTCTCAAAATTTAATCTTTTTTAAGATTGTTAAGCTTTTCCAGGTCCTTGCATTTCCAAATGAATTTTTGGATAAGCGTGTTAACTTCTGCAAACAAACAAACCAACAAAAGTACACCTGAGACCTTGATAGAGATCATATTAAATCTGTAGATTAATTGGGCAAGTATTGCCATCTTAACAATATTAAGTTTTCCTGTCCATGAACTTATACCATTTTTATATTTATTTAGAGCTTTAAAATTTCCTTCTTTTTCTTTATTTTCATGACATGCATTGTGCATTTATTTTGCTTTGATTAATTTTTTGATGCTATTGTAAGTGAAATTGTATTCTTAATTTCATTTTTGGATTGTCTATTTCTAGTATATACAAATGCAAACAATTTTTAAAATAGTGATCTTGTACCTTGCAATTTTACTTAAGTTGATTATCAGTTCAACAAATTGTTTTCTGAATTCTCAGCAATTTCTATATGTAAGATCATATCATCTGCAAATAGAGATTGTCTTACTTTTCATTTCCTATATGGATGCCTTTTATTTTTATTTATTTATTCATTTTGCCTAATTGCCTTGTCCAGGACTTCCTTCACCCTGTTGAGTAGAAGTGTTGAGAGTGGACATCCTTGTCTTATTCTCAATCTTAGTTGCTATGATTTGTTTCAAGGTGTTATTTCTTATAATTAGGTAATAATAATAAAAAAAAACTTGTGGTGACTCTGACAATTTAGTTACTCTTGCCCTATTTCATATTTGATAATAATGCAATTATTGCACTTAAGCTAAGTACATTTTTTTGAGGCAGTGTTTTGCTCTGTTGCCCAGGCTGGAGTGCAGTGTGCATTAATGGCACACTGTAGCCTCAATCTCCCAAGCTCAACGCAGCCTCCCCAATAGCTAGGACTGCAGGTGCATACTACCATGCCTGGCTAATTTTTTAAATTTTCTTTTTAGTAGAGATGGGTTCTTGCCATGTTGCCCAGGCTGGTTTTGAACTCCTGAGCTTAAACAATCTTCCTCCCTCAGCTTCCCAAAGAGGTAAATACTTTTTGACTGAATTGAACTATTAACACATTTTTCATGAACTGCATTAAAGACTTTATGAAAGATTTTATAACTGTTTTTGAGCCTTTTAACAGAAAATTGTACCTTTGAATATTTAAATTTTCTATGAACTTCTGCTGAAATTCAAACATGAGTGCTATTTTAAAGCCTAATGTGGTGCTATGTTGAGGTTCATAGAATACTTTGTAGTGTTGCAAAAATCATGTAATCACATACTTTGTGATTTGCTTCCATTTCAAAGATTACTAAATACAAAGAAACTCAAGAAGGACATGCTATGGGATGGTATAGAATGTTATAACTCGACCCAGTTTGTCCCTTGATTATAACATCGTGAACCTTCTTAAACCAATTTAAAAAGTTTATGCACATTTACATACTACCTAGTCAAGTGGAGGCACTGCTGGGAAAAATACATCCTAAACAGAATTTCCACCTAAGATTCTATCCCTCTCTTTCTAATTTGTCACATTGCATTACTGTGGTCTTGTCAGCAGAAAGAGGATAGTAGCTTCATTTTGTCTGCAGAGTTTCACATCATTAACCTTCCAGTGTCACTTTTATTATAGAGGGAAATGAATGGACTAATATTTGAGGAGAATCACTGCAGTATTCACCGTGCTGAGAAAATACACACTCAGAGTCTGATGACCATGATGCTTCTGTAGAGAAAAGCGTCTCCCATTCATTAGGAAATTCATTTTTTTTTTTTCTTTTTGGTGTGCATTGATGGGATGCGTGTTTTGGTTCGTTTGTTTGCCCTGCCTTTAAGAATATTTGATTGATTCCATTTCATGTTCCCACTATGTGACACAAACATTAGAACACATTCTTTTCATTATTGTGATGCAAAAAAGTACTTGCATGTTTTTATAGAAATGTGGTGTGCACCTGTAATCCCAGCTACTTAAGAGACTGAGGCAAGACAATTGCTTGAACCTGGGAGTTGGAAGGTGCAGTAAGCCGAGATCGCACCACTGCACTCCAGCTTGGGCGACAGAGTGGGACTAAGTCTCAAAAAAGAAATATCACTGCGTGTGATTTTTTGGGGGAATGGGGTGCATGCACATGCATATTTGCGTCTTATGGAAAAGTTCCAAGTCTAACCAAATGGGTACTTTAAAGGTGTGTTTTTGTACTTCCTTTGCAGATGCCTAAAATGCCAACTCCTGTGTGTCAACTGTCACTGCACATTCATGCAGCGTTGCTTTTTGAGGTCACACTATGACATTTAAAGATGAAGAAATTTTTATATTTTGGACAGCTTAAAGAACACAGTAAAATAAGCTTGACGGCTGATCACCCGTGAAATGTGTTGTGCAATTATACATAGAGAAAATGATTTTTAAATATTTGTATTACATTTATGCTCTTAAACATATTAGTAACTCGAAATCCATCAAGTGAATACAGCCAGCTGTCAGGAAAAGAACACAACTAGCTTCTTTCCAGAATATGACATATATTTATAAAACATTATTTTTTAAAACCTGGATTACCTTGGATATTTAGCCAGGTATTAGGCTTTATTTTAAATCTTTATTTATATAGTGCATATAAATGTCATATATATGGAGATATATATGCATATATTGAAACTATTGCACTTAAATGTTCATACATTTTTTTTTATTTTTATTTTCTTTTTTGAGATAGGGTCTTGCTCTGTTGCCCCGGCTGCAATGCAGTGGCATGGTCCTAGCTCATTGAAGCCTCAACTGCCTGGGCTCAAGCAGTCCTCCCCGCTCAGCCTCCTGAGTAGCTGGGAGGACCACAGCCACATGCCACCATATTTGGCTAATTCTTTTTTTTAACTTTTGTAGAGACGAAGTCTCACTTTGTTGCCCAGGCTGGCCCATTTCTTAAGTTACATTTTTTTTTTAATTATAAATATATGGAAATGGAATTGCAGAGTCAAAGGCATGTTTGTCTTCAGTGCATTTGATACTTATACATACTTTCTATTGTTATACAAATATGTGTCAATATTTTCTCTCTCTCTCATTAGATTATTGAGGTGTGGCTGTGTGTCTCTAGACCACAAATACTATATAGTATAGACTCATTAAATGTCTGTCAAATGAGTGGTTCACTTGTAGTTAGGCACCTTTGCAAATTAAGACATATTTAAAGAGATTTTTTTTTAACAACCGTACAACTGAATTGCTAGAAAATCAAATTCAAAAACATATTTAAGTCATCAGTACATATTTAGGGATCTTCAATTACATATTTTTGCCCATCTTCTATTTTTCTATAATAGATATAATTTTTATTAGTGAAAAATCACAATTTGTAAAGTGAAATGGAGAAATGAAGAAAAAATAGGTAAAAGTAGGTGAGAATAGGAACCTGAGAATAGAAGTAAATGCTAATCCTTTCTTGATCACATTGATCAAACCTTTTGCAGCCTGTCTAATGAAACGGATGTGGGAGGATTTTGAGGGTATTTGGAAACAGCAATAATGGTCCTGCTGTCAAGGACAACATTGTTTATTATTAGTTGAGACTGGTTTGCAAAACAAGCATGATATTAGGCCAGGAATTCAGATCCCTGATTTCTTAGAGAGAAAACAAGGAGAGGTACTTGTGGCCAATGCACAGTCTTGCAGCTCATGGAAGGGATGCGTTGAATTCTGCACACAGCTGGAATGCAGCTGAATGAGCCTGGGCTACTCCTGACCCTGGTCTGCATGTGCCCCGTGTACCCACTCCTGGGTGCCTGGCAATGGGGCTCTGATGCAGACTAACATGTTTTTGAAGAAAAATAGCAATGAAAGTGAAGTCAGCTGTGATTTGAAGTGAGTGCCTATCACCTTCATGGAGATATGGAAAGGAGTATGGACGAGTTTCATGGTGCAGAGAAAGAATCAAGTCAACAAAGGAAGGACTTGGGATTTGTATGAAAAACTAACTTGAACATGTATACTTGAGTGGATGTGTAGTTTGGGAGCATCTGTCTTTTCTCCTGAAGACTTTGCTCAAAGCCAGTGTAATGAATGTACCATGCAGTCACACACGCATGTTGTCTCAGCTGTTCCCCTATCGAAGATGTTGCCAGAAGAAATCCTGGACTGAAAGGAGGTCTTCCCTCATTCCCCTGGAGCCCTATGTAAATCAGCTAGAAATCACTTACCATGCTAATAGTGTTGACCACAGGTGATGGACCTACCTAGGAGAATGATGGAAGGCAGAGAAGAGTTATACACCACATTGGGGAAATTGAAGCTTGAAGGATGAATAGAGTGTGTCAGATATAGAAAGGAGGTGGTGACTTTCAGTCCTTGTAATTTTGGCACAAATACATGATAACCAGGGCAGGCTACCCTTTACAGGTGAAAATCAAGATGTATGGGAATTTATGCTGGAAAATTCATTGCAGCGAAGGCTCAAAAACACTTTGTGGGAAATTGATAAGCGACAGAATTTTTGCCTTTAACAAATTTTGTTAATGGACATCCTAACTGCCTAGATTTAGAAGAATTCTAGCAGCAATGTGTAGGGACAGATTATAGAGAAGCAGGACTAACAGAACAATTTATAGGATTTGAAGACTGAACCAGTCATACAATTTGCAGGGTCTAGTTCAAAATGAATATTGGGGAGCCCTTTGTTCAAAAATATTAGGAATTTTAAGATGGGGACAGCAGAACATTAAAGCAAACACCCGTGTTTTTCTTCTAAGTGTGGGGCCCATTGAGACTGCGCAGGTCATATGCCCAAGAAGCTATATTGGTTGGGGAATGAGGGAGAGGTGAGATCAATCAAGGATCCTTCTGTGTTTATATTTGAATGAATTTGAATGAATAAAGGAGTCTTTGTCCCTTTGCATGAGAATGGAATTCAGAAAGAAAATCTGGTTCATGAGAGTGCAAAATAGATTTGTTCTGATGATTTTGAGCTGAAAAAAAATTCTTTGGTAATATCCAAGGGCAGTCAGAAATATGAATCTGGAGCACAAAAGAGAGGCAAGATCTTGAAATACCAAGGTGAGTGTTTGCAGTGTATAGGTGGTATATGACACCTGAGCGAAAACTGTGTGAGGATATAGATTGAGAGTAAAGGCAGCCACGGACAGAAACCTGTGGAACAGCAGAATTCAGAATGGGGCAGGATTTCTTCAGATGTCTTTTCTTCTCAATATTCCTGCCTCAAGTTCAGAGCTTGACATATAAAGGGGAAATTAACAGATAGGATAAAATAAAAGATAAAATAATTTTTTGGGATAAGACGCATGTTTTCAATGCATAGCTAGAAATTAGATGATCCATTCACCATATGTCCCAAAGTGGGCATATCACTCTCAAATGAGGGGGAAATGGAATGGGAATGGTTGATGTGAGGGGTCCTGGGTTTTGTCCTGAGCCAGGACAAACCTTGGCCCATTCACTAACCTTGGCCATATCCTTCTCCCCTCCCAGCCCTGGCTTCCTCTTTGTTACCACCAAGGCGGATGGATCCCTGCCATCGCTCATCCTCCCCAGAGCCAGGACTCTGGATCAATTACTCTAATTTCTGGACACATCCCGGGTTAAAATTTTGATTTTGATCTTTGCCTACTACAGATAGAAACCAAATAGAATGATATGTCTGTGACTCATTAAATGTTAGATATTTTTTCTTAAGAAAATGAAATGACCTTTAACATTTTCTGAGAAAACATGACAGAAATGCTGAGAGTAATGATTCCTTGAAAGAATTACCCCAATCAGCTCTCAGCAAGACAATGTGAAATGCCACAGGGCTTTTACTGTGCAAGGCCTCATTAGCATACAGTTCAAAATCTTGGACATAGTACCGCATTATGGAAGTTCCCTATTTTGTCATGTAGAGTCTTTGCTGTATGTACCTCTTTCAGGATACGGTGATGACAGCTAGAGAAATAATTTCTATTCAAACTCTTTTTTTTTTTTTTTTTTTTTTTTTTTTTTTTTTTTTTTTTGAGATAGAGTCTCTCTCTGTTGCCCAGGCTAGGGTGCAGTAGCTCAATCTCAGCTCACTGCAACCTCCACCTCTTGGGTTCAAGCAATACTCGTGTCTCAGCCTCCCAGGTAGCTGGGACTATACGCGTGTGCCACAATACCCAGCTAATTTTTTGTATTTTTGTAGAGACGGGGTTTCACCATGTTGGCCAGGCTGGTCTTGAACTCCTGGCCTCAAGTGATCCACCCGCCTTGGCCTCCCAAAGTGCTGGAATTATAGGCATGAGCCATTGTGCCCGACTCAAATTCATTTAAAATTTGAGTGTGTTTGCTATTTTGTTACTTTGAATTATGTTTCTTACGTAATTTTAATGCCACCTACAAATATGTGTAATTGTAGAGAGTCCTAATAATAGTTAATAAAAGAAAGGTATAAATTAAGATTATTCCGTTGCACAAATAAAACCACAAGGTAGACGTTGCCAGAAGTGATACCTAGACAAACTCACTGTACTTCTCAAAATTTGAGAAGTGTAGGAATAAGGAATCTTGTTAAATGCAGATTTGGGCTGAGTAGCTTGGGAAGGGGCCCGAGATTCTGTAATTTAACAAGATTTTAGGTGATGCCTTTATTTCTGTAATCAAAGATCCTGTTTTTTAGTTGTCAAGGATTTAGATCTTAGAGTAAAATTTAGGGCTCAGTAAAAAAAAATGCTTATGGTACAGTGGCTCATTCTGTAATCCCAACAGTTTGGGAGGCCAAGGCAGGAGGATTTTTGCTTGAGGCCAGGAGTTCAAGACCACCCTGGGCAAATTAGGGAGATATCATCTCTACAAAAAAAAATGAAATAAAAAATTTGCCAAGTGTGCTGGCATGTGTCTGTAGTCCCAGCTACTCAGAGGCTGAGGACGGAGGATCGCTTGAGCCCAGGAGGTTGAGATTTCAGGGAGCCATGACTGCACCATTGTCCTCCAGCCTGAGCAACAGAGCAAGACCCTGTCTCTAAAAAAAAATAATTATTTGGTTTTTTGCTTTTATCTGCCTTGTGAAGCTTTGATTCTGTTCCTAAAAGTTACAATAAGCATTTCTGCCTTTGTGGGGAGGGGAAACTCTCTCTAGAAAAGGTGAGAAATCCAAACGCATTCCTCCACGGCACCTGTTTGGCGCAGCTGTGTCTGTGTTAACATTTAACCACATTTCTGCCCAAAGAGAAGTAAAGAGACTAGATCCAGTTTCAAGATATTTCCTAGTTCAGAGATTTTATGAGTTATACATGTATAAAAAAAGAATCCTCATTTCTTATTTACCTTTTATTTATTTGTTTAAATTTCTCACTTTTTTTACTTTGTGGTCTCTTCCCTAATGCTCAATTTCTGTATCCTATAAATGTAAATATTCTCCTGCTTTCAAGCTTCTCTTATGTGATCCACTCTTTAACCCTCCTACTTTCCTTTTTATCATTATTCACTTTGTTTTCCTTTGTTGCGCTAAAAGTCTACTATTATACAGGAAAAATGGGAAATATAAAGCTGTTTTGAACTAGATAAACGTTATAAAACATCCTATGGGATGGCTTTTAAATAGTTTTTTTATAGTTCCACAATGTGTATAATTTCCAGCATCTTCTATCTGTTTTATAAGCACCTTTTATAAGTCTAAATGCCTGTATTTACAGAGAATTGTTCCCTTTAGCCAATAAAACCCAAATCTGTTCACTGATGAAATGCCTTAGGGGAACTGCAAGAATGCTAGACCTTAGCATTTCTGGAAACATGTTCCTTTTTATTAAAACTTGGTTATATGCTCTTCATAGTACTCTTCTGTATTTTAAAGCAGTTGATTGGGTTTTGTCCTTACAAAATTCAAACGTATCAAAAAGTTACCTATTTCAAAGTTAAATCATGTTAACATCTTATTAAAGTCCCTGCAACTTAATTGTAAGTCTACTTATTCTCTTCCATGCAAACATTAATATTACCTGCTCTGTAATTTGATGACTTGAAAACTGTGTTGTTTCCTGGGAATTTTTTTTTTTTTTTTTTGAAAATGGAGTCTCACTTTGTTGCCCAGGCTGGAGTGCAGTGGTGCAATCTCAGCTCACCGCAACCTCTGCTTCCCGGGTTCAAGTGACTCTCCTGCTTCAGCCTCCCGGGTAGCTGAGATTACAGGCATTTGCCACCACACCTGGCTAATTTTGTATTTTTAGTAGAGACGGGGTTTCACCGTATTGGCCAGTCTGGTCTGGTACTCCTGATCTCAGGTGATTCACCCGCCTTGGCCTACCATAGTGCTGGGATTACAGGTGTGAGCCACTGTGCCCGGCCCTGGGAATATTTTCTATGTTACATTTATTTTTTTCTAACTCCAAGTATTATCTTCACATGAATATTAGGAGTTTTTCAGAGTGTAACACAAAAGAGATTATCTCGCTTGATAATGTGTTGATATATGGGTTTGGGGGTACATTAAAGGAAATGAATTTTCTCATTTGCATTATCATGTGAGAAGCAGAAGGAAGGCACTTCGCCTCTCTACCTCTACATCTATTGTTTTAACCTGAAATCTCGGGAACATGGCAATTGTTGGCTCAGCAGAACATCATCAGAACGGCAAGGGAAAAAGTCAGATCCCACATCAGCCTGAAACATTGTCTTCAAATGCAGTGTGTTGAAGAGAGAACCTTTACTACAAAAGAGATTTGTGGTTTTGTCCATAAGAAAAGGAAATATTTACAAGCAAAATTATTTTGGCCAGAGAAGAGATCAGCTGTTTACAGTAGCCGAATTATTTCTATGGAATAATTCCTTAGAAATAGAACATTGTTTCATTAAAGTAATTCTAATCCTAACAACCACAGCGTAAAATCCCAGACCTTAGGACAAAGATGCAATATATAGTGAATCATGTAACTGCTGTCTTTCTCTGTAGCTAATGCCAACCAAAAAAAAAAAAAAAAAATTCCACTTCTTTGTATGTCCAAAGCCTCACAACATGAGCCTTTTTTGTCCTATTTGCTGGAGTTCAGCCCATTCAAAGAGTTTTCCAACTGAGCATTTTGGACCATTGTGGCTGGGGCCTCCACGCCAGGACTGTGGAACATGCCACTCCATTTTTGTCCTTAGACTCCTTGGGTCCCCAGCCATCTGTGGCTGCTCCTGCTGTGATCTGTACACAACTGTATTTCTTCTGCTGTTCATAACCAGTTGTCCTCCAACTGCAGGCTGTGGGACAGGACCCTGCACCGTCTGGTTTCCCACAGCACAGATCACTAAAAGCTGGGTGTTATAAAAACCAGGAGGAAACCCGTAGAGGAAATGGCTTACACCTGCTCTCAGAGCTGGCTGCTTGCTGCTCGTGATCCCATTCCAGACTTCTCAGCAGCCTGATGGTGAGGGCCCCTTGTGTTTCATCACCACGCCTAGAAGCCCACATGATACTAACCTTACGCAATGGAGGAAGGAGGAAATCCCTTCCCCACTCAAAAGCCCAGTTCCTTTCTGCCTCTGGGTGATGGAGGAGGGGCATTTACTTCTCTCAGAAGGCATTCCCTGCCTTATCTCTACAAGGTATGCTCTTGATTGTATGGCTTAAACAAGACCATCATCATGCATGGTGGTATTTTCCATTTGGCCTGTTCTCTTAGCTTACTCCACATGGGACTAAAAGCCTGGACTTGATTCTTCATGCAGTAAAGAGCCATTGGATGTTTCTCTGCCATTTAAAGCCATTATTATGTAGGAACACCCTTAGCCATACTAAGGATGTATTTGCAGGTAAAAGAGAAGTATTATGAGCAAGCACTTTACAGGTAATCCTTGTGTACTGTCCCAGGTACGAGCCTATTGTAGTGGTCGCTATGAAAGGTGATGAGGTCTAAAGTAGGTCGGAGACTACGAAAAGAAAGGATCAGGTATAAGATTTAATATGTAGATATGGGAGAGTATGTGGAGAGGTAAAGCTTGACAACTGATTCGATGTAAGAGTTGAGGGGGAAGTAGAAAATGATTCAGAAATTGATTACCAGTCTCATGGCTAAAGCTGGGTTGATTTTATTAGTGAAGGAAGGGAAGATGCTGTTTGATTTTAAGGTGATGGATTAAGTTTTGGACACATTTGAGGTGTTAGAGTGATATGAGTGAACTGGTATCTAGCAAGTGGTTAAGAAAAGCAGCCTTTTATGGAAGCCTTGCTGGCCATCAGGCACTTTGTCAAGCCCTGAGCATGCCTCAGATTGTTTACAGTAAATGTTTATCTTTTAAAAAAATGAATTGTGTATGTTTAAGGTATACAACATGATGTTATGGGACACATATGCATACTAAAATGGTTATGATAGTGGAACCAATACACATGCCTCATCTCACATAGTTACCTTTATTTTTTGTAGCAAGAGCAGCTAAAATATACTCATTTAGCAAAAATTCCAAATATAGTATAATTTTATACATCATAGTCCTCATGCTGTCCTCTTCAGACTTGTTCTTCCTACATTTTGGCTATTTTGTATCCTCTGACCTGTGTTGAAGGATTGCTATGAATATTAATAATAATAAAGCTTTTGGCATAAAAAGTAAACAAAACAATATACTGCTTATTTTTTTAATCTCTATTTTATTATCCCTGTATCGTAGGTAAGAAAAAGTATCTTAGGTTGAGTAACTTTCCCAAAGCCTTCCAATTTGCTAGTGCTGGAGACAGAGTGTGAACCGAGGTGGTCTGACGCTGTAGCCTGCCCTATTGGCCACTCCCCTATGATAACCCCCTAATATGTAGGTCTGGAGCTTGGGGAGGAGTCAAGGCTAACAATATAGGTTGGGAAGTTCACAATTTATCCTACAAACCTTTCCCGAGCCTCCGTCAGTGGCCAAGTGCAGTGCCCCAAGCCATGATACCATGCACACAGACACCATGAGTACCACCCTAGAAATGTGAGTTGAAACAGTGGTCTTTAATCAAGGTGTTATGAGCAAGAGGAAGAGAAGAGGCTTCAGGGAAGGATATTGTGGTTTAGCAATGAATGGATGCCATCGAAGAGAGGAAAACCCAATGCAGCTAGCACAGGAACCATGGGAAAATGATGGGGGCCTGTGTCATTACTCCAGAAAATAAGTCGGTCAAAGAGGATCGTGATGAGCTGCTGAGTTGTATAATTTGGGGGATAATTTATTAGCTTCGTGGAAACTGGCCTCTAGTGACATTTTGAGGGATTTTGAAGTGCAAGCATGGAGCTATAAGTAGACTAAGATATTTAGAACTTGGGGTGCGAATGAAAAAACAGATATGGGCAGATGGGAGAAACCAAATGGAGGAGGGGGCTGTTTTTTTGTTTTCTGCCTTAGGAGTTTTGGTTTTCCTTTTTGTTTTCTGGCTCTACAACCTGACAGTAGGAGACAACATGATAAAACAGAAGCGCTTGTTCTTATAGAGTGAGGAATGGTGGGTAGCCTGTCAATTAGCTGGAAAACTTGTTTCAGACAAAATTATAAATGTGTTACATGCAAACATATAAGCGATTTACTTCAACATACACCCTGTAAGTGTGTTGATTTATTTACCAGCATTTTGCTGAGGAGCCCGTGCCTTTTCTAAGCATGTGGCTCTGCGGACTGCATTTTCTCACCTTCTCTCCTAGGCAAACTGCACCCATGATATGGCCTCAGCCATTTCTAGTTTTGGCGTCTTTAAAGAGCAGAGTTTCTTGGATTTAACTTGTGAAGCAATTTGCATCAGAGACTTTCCTGAAAATTTTTTTAATGATTTTACTCATCATTTGTTGTATTTTTTCTTAAATGTTAACAGTTTTTGATAGTGCCTTTCCAAAGCATTAGAACTAGTTTTTATGAAAGCACCAACTCTTTTAACAGAAATATTTCACCAGTTCACGCTATGACTCATGCCAGCAGCAGCCTCCAGGCAGGAGACTAGCTGATGTGGACGTGCAACAGAGGGCCCCAGGGGAGAGAATGGCTCTTCAGACTCCAGGACAAAAAGGAGGCCATGTGGGGGCTCTGTGGATGGGAGGCTTACCAGATTCTCAGGAAAAGGAGCCGATTCAAGAGACCTGCCAAATCAAGGAATCTTCAGCAAGGAAGTCTACAGGGCCACTTTCAACACGCTAAAGCTGCACTCGGGAGTGGGACTTGGGGAAGGAATAACAGAGAGGTGTTGCCCTAGTCTCAGGCTCAGGCAGTGGCTGTCAGATGGTCCCTGTGGGGCCTCTCAAGGAAACCCATGATATGTATCCAAAAAACGGAAACATCAGCTCCCCACAGCCATCCACACTGGAGAGCACCAAGGCCGGGCCGTGACGCTGTTCCTCCAGGAAGACTTTTCCATGCCCAATCGCTGACCTGGCCCCAGCCAACTTGGCCCTGAAGGAGTGGGAAGCCCTTGTGGATGCCAGCTCAGGGTGTGAAGGGAAAGAATTGTCAGGTAGGGAAATCAATTGGAAACCATCCATGCCTCTTAATTACCAGAGGAGGATTCTCAACTGAAGCAGGTCCTAGCTGGTGCAGGGACATGATGAAATTTTATATACAAATACAATTTTTTTAAAGACTGAGCTCTTAACTCTTAAAAAACCCAACATTTTAGTTACTGAAATTATCTTGCTTTTATGATTAACAATTATTTCTAAAATTATGCTGAGTGAGCAGCAGCAGCAGCAGCAGCAGCATTAGACCTGACCGTGCCTTTATCCAGGGAGTAGATTTGGTTCCCCAGAGAGGGTGGGGTTAGGAGAGGAGGATCAGGTTCCCTGTCTGCACTCTTCACGGTTATCTTATTCACATGTAAAAGCTACAAATAATGGCCAAATTCAGTCTAGCTTCCAGAGAATGTCGATGATAAATATAACAATTCTTTAGTGCTCTCTATCTTTTGTACTTTGATAATTATCTTTCAGAGTGAGGTAGCAGTAAAGCCATTTAAATGGAAATACTGATTTAATATATTTCATGCAGAGTTTTTTTCTTTGTGAATGATTTCTATGTTGTCCTTCATTCTGAATGGCTCATTCTTCCAAGATCAGAGATAGGAAAGGAGGCATAGGACAATATACTTAGGTTTAGATGTTTTCTGCTACCTCTTCTTCTTTATAACATCCTTATTTTGTTCCGTAAGTAATCATCACAAGGTATGTACAAGGCATCATAATGTATAGAAGTATGAACAAACCAGTTTACAGAAAGAAAAGATTATAATGCCCAATCCAATGGCAAAATTCATGGCGCCCTTTAAATCACTCTGGAGTTTGAGTGAATGTGTGATGTGTTTGCACCATCATGACTAAAGTTGTCCTTAGGCAATGGTAATAAACCTACACAAACCCACTACTTTTAGATACCAACAATATCATAAGATACCTCCTTATGAAGATGCATTGATTGATTAACTGATTAAAGCTTATTACCACATAATTGACAGCTCACGGAATTCTTTCAAAATAAAAGCTGAAAGCAGAAGTTTAAATAATAAGAAAACCTTAGTCAACGGAGACATTTGAGGGTCACATACACTGTTGATCTTTCAATTGAAAACAAGATTCCCAAGCGAAATATAATAGCCTAGAAGATGTAAGAGTTCAGAGTCATAGTTTGTTTTCGTCCAAGCAGTATATGAAAAGAAACTAAGACTTTCAGCCCTCACTAAGCGTAACAACATACCCTTACTTTGTTCAGACACTTAATAGTGAAGGAGCTTTGATAAGCTGTGTATCCCCTGCATGGCAAATGTGTTTGCAGGCTGTCTTCATGTGGCTGCAAAGGGGATAGATGCAATCTGAAGATGTGGAAAGGGTAGATGCAAGCTGGCCCCTATGAAATCAAGACTCCATCACTGCAATGTTTAGCCTTATTTCTGTTGCTACATACAGTTTCATTCATTGATAGTTTCTAATGTGAATATAATAATCCACACATCAATTTAATTTGTATGTGCTGGTCGTGGATATTGTGAAAGCTTTCATTAGAACTCCTATTTGATGGTATATACAAATCATATCCTTGTATATGTACTTACATTTCCACTACTCTGCTTATTGTATTCTCATAGTGTGACGTACACTTGGCCTCAATTTTTACATGTATTTCTAGGTCCCTTCTTTCACAGTGTTTTCTTTAATAAATTCTTTTGGTGTTGACAGCTTCCTCCTTCATCTTTCCATGAAGACACAGGGGAAGGGTTTCAGGAGTTGGTGAGGGTGGAAAATCTTAGACAAAGGGATGTGCAAAACCCTATGAGGATGATAGTCTGGGGTACCCAGCGTTCCTGTGCTCTTTGTGGTGATTGATATGAATAGGGATAAAAAGCACAGAGAAGTTATGCTCAAGGAGCTCAAGACAGATGGTGGTGGTGAGGGCTGCTGTGGAAGATGTTTTCCAAGAGTCTCACTGTATACACATATATTAATAATTTAAGTATCTTTTTTATTTATAATTAATTCACAGACGTGAATGGTCTCAACCATGTGATGATATTAAATTCCTTGACCAGTCTTTTATCTCCCAACTCAAAGCAACCATCAGCAGGTACAAATCGTAAGGATTATGTGGGATTCTGTTTTCCACACTACACTCCTTGAATTGAATTTCCATGAAGAAAGGTAACATCTTGTATATCTGCTATACAGCCGGTACCTAGAAAAGCGCACAGCACGTAGTGGTTGTATAATAAATGCCTTAGTCAGCTTGGACTTCTATAGCAAATGTTCACAAAATGGGTGGCTTCAACAACAAACATTTATTTCTCACAGTTCTGGAGGTTTGAAGTGTGATGTCAGTGCTGGCAGGAATGAGTTCTTGGTAAACTCTCTTCCTGGTTTATAGACAGCTGCCTTCTTGTTGTGTCCTCACATGCAAAAAGAATGCACTCCTGCCCCTTCTTATAAGGACACTAATCCCATTCATGAGGGCTCCACCCTCATGACCTAATTATCTCCGAATGTTCCCACCTCCAATAACTGTCACATTGGGATTAGGGTTTCAAGAGATGAATTTGAGGAGGGACAACATAAACATGCAGTCCATTGCAATAAGTATTTGTTGAAGTGGATTGAACACTGACTTTCCATTTATGTTATAAGGACCTCCCAGTGTTGAGATGCAGGGTTTCAGTGGCTTCTGCTTTTGTTGAGCTTGGGTGGTCACTGGTCAGGTGAGAGACCCAGTAGTTACTTCCCATTTGTAGTATGGGAACTCTTGCCAGGAGTACACAGTTCTGGAATGTCATTCTCATTCTTAGGGGAGTATGGGGTCATATCTGGAGAGAGAGAATCCTGAAGGCTCGTGTCTTGTTCTTGGAGCATGTGAAACTCTGGGGCTTCCCCCTTGGCTCCTAGGAATGGGCGGAAGAGAGATTCAAAGAAGTAAGTCTGTTGAAGACAACAACCCTGCCTTTTTGTTTATTTCTCTAGCATTTGCTGAGTTTATAACCATATTGTTTTTACAAGCTATCTAATGAGAGAATGAACAATTAGATAAACCCTGTCCTCTTTAAGTGACTCCACTAGAGTAGTCTCTGTTTTCAAGGAGGGTTAAAATCTGCTTGAGATGCACAAAAAGTTAAACATCACGAAAATTCAATAAAAGAGATACTATAAAGCAGTTTTTGATTAATTGCAAATTAAGAGATATTTATAGTTGACATGCTAATGTTCTGGCTAATGCAGTCTTTACATCAGGGTTCATTAGGTTTCGTCTATATAGTAATAATAATCCTTAGTTTTTTTCTGAGCAGCAGATTTTGATTCTGAAAGAATACAAACAAATCAATTCTGTTTATGTTATTTACATAAAGTCATAATCTACTCTGAGATACATTTAGCATGCATACTTCACAATGTGGTGTTCAGTATATGTATTTCAGAATATGTAGCTCTTGGAGTAATAAACTGGTCAATGTATGGAATGACAGTGGTGACGATTACCTGGAATATTCATTTTTCGGCAACAATAATATGTAAGCCGGCTAAGATACTGATTTTGCCTTCCTAAGTTATATTCTGGGTCTGCTGCCTTTTGATTAGGTATTTTTGGGGCTGTCGTTAGTTTGTTTTGGTTATCAGTCTTTGGATATCAGATAAGCACAAAATTGGCTAGAAGTCAACGTCATCCGTGATGGTGAATAGGAAGAGGTATTCTTATTCCATTTCAATGCAGAGAACATCTTGATTTATATTATGATGGGTTGTGAAGAACTTTCTTTACCTCAATTCAGAAAGGGATTATTTATTTTAATAACTGATGTATAGTTATTTTGAGTGAGAAATGAGCTTTATTTTAAGCTTCAGCTAACATTTAAGAGCTTGCCATGTGTTAGGGATTGTGCCAGACACTCCCATGCATATTGTCTCAGTGCAAGATTTGGAATATGTTTTATTACGGCCTACCTGCTTTTCAGAATAGGATAATATGCAGGCAGAGAGGGTGTCTATATCAGGAAAGGCCTGTTTCTTATCAGAGAATTAGTGAAACAGCATCTTACAGCAGAGACGAGGGAAATTCAGATTGGAACATAAAAACATGCCCTTCAATGATGATACTTTTCCTAAGGGGATTCTCACAGGCCCTCACTCCCTTTTTATATTAAATAGAATTGAGCAAAAAATAAAGATCACTTATCTCTACCTGCCAAATTTTAGGGCAGTCATGGGATGAAGAAACAAACTAAATGAAAGTACAAGGAAGTAATTGGCCAAACCCAGAATGTGGGAGATTCTTCAAGAAAAAAAAAATAATTCTTTTTAGAACAAATCAATAAAAAGAGAATTTAGGAAGGTACTATTAAGTAAAAGAGCCTTAAGATGAATTTAAAAATTAAGTATACAGATTTTTTTTTTTTTTTTGGATTCTGACTTAAACAAACCAACTATTAAAAAAATCTTTGAGACAAGAGAAATTTTTATGTGAATTTGAAATCAGGTGATAGAAGGGTTTATGTTAATTGGCCTGAGAATTGCTATTAATTGGGATAATGGCATATTCTTATCATTTGGGAATACACACTGCAGTATGCATGAATGAAATGGCAGGATGCCTTGGATTTGTTTTAAAATACTTCAGCCAAAAATGGAGGATAGTTGAAACAAGGTGGCAAAAATGTTAACAAATATTGGTGCCTGGTAATTGATATACCAAAGTTCGGTAATTCTCTTTATATTCATGAAATGCTTCAGATAAACCAGAAGCAAGTTGGCAAACAGTAATCATGCCATTGTCTGGCTTCTTATCAGGCTTTTGGCTGCCACTAAGTCTATAGGGCAATGCTGAATTAGATGGACAGGACAGGAAAAGTGATTCTCATCTAGAATGTGGACAAGATCAGAGCTATTTTTCAGAGGATCATGAACTGGTAACATATTCATAGATGGGTTTCAGGAGGGCTTTGCTCCCTGTAAATATATACCAAATTTTAACTTGAAATTTTTTCTGTTCAGGTAGTTCATAGGCTTTACTAGATTTTCAAAGGTATTTATGACCCTTAGAACTTGAGATATAGTAGAACACAGGAGTTCTGAAGCCTCTTTAGCTGGAAAATTCTATAAACCTATATATCTAAGAACAAGAAATTTAATTGTCCTATTTTTAAAACACTCTGCACAGTAGAAAGGATTCCAGATCTCATGAAGTCTGCATTTTAATGTGTTCAGATTCTTTTTTTTTTTTTTTTTTTTTTTTTTGAGACGGAGTCTCGCTCTGTCACCCAGGCTGGAGTTCAGTGGCCGGATCTCAGCTCACTGCAAGCTCCGCCTCCCGGGTTTACGCCATTCTCCAGCCTCAGCCTCCCGAGTAGCTGGGACTACAGGCGCCCGCCACCTCGCCCGGCTAGTTTTTTTTTTTTTTTTTTGTATTTCTTAATAGAGATGGGGTTTCACCGTGTTAGCCAGGATGGTCTCGATCTCCTGACCTCGTGATCCGCCCGTCTCGGCCTCCCAAAGTGCTGGGATTACAGGCTTGAGCCACCGCGCCCGGCCAATGTGTTCAGATTCTTAGGAGATGAGAATGTTCAAAAGCCATCAAATCCATTTTTTAAAAATCACATCTAGATCTTAGACTGCTTGAGCCACTTACACAATGACCAAATATATCAATGCAATTTTCTTTCTCTTAGATGCCCTTCATTGTCATCCTAGAGTCTATGTAGGAAAACCTCACTGTTAAAAGGTATGCTTTAAAAGATTTGTTTCAAGCAAAGGAAAAAAAAACACTTAAGAAGTGGGAAGCATTTTTGCAACACAAAAATGCTCTAGCTATAAGCAAAGGGCCAAAGCAGCAGCTTTAACTGCCAGCATTTCATTGGTTGTATGGAAGGAAAGGTGCTAGAAAAGATGGAAGCATCCATAAGCTGAAACCTGAGCTCATGGATATGGTAGCTGGTTAATGAAGGTCTTTTTTGCCATCATGTTTTGCTTGTACCCTTCGTTGTTGTAAGTGAAATAATTTTACAGACCATTGAAAATATTCTGAATAATTGGTTTATGAGGAAGTCTAGAGCAGTGTCATTGGTAGTAGCAGCCTAGTTTTCATTCAATTAAAAGGTCATGGCCTAACAAGCCATCTTCTAGTGGTGTTAAAGTTCATGATCAAGGTTCCTGTGCTGCATTGACTCCTAATCATCATTTTCCTGTTGTTTTGTCGAACCTGGTGATGAGCTGGGCAGAGTCGATATGTGTGTGTGCTTGTTTGCAAATGCATATGTGTATGTGTGTTTGACAGGTAAGGGGAGAGTGATTACCAGTTTTAATGTTAAAATTTTTCATTAGTCTGTTGTTGTGGCAATAAAATTGGGCAAGAAACCACCCCAAAACTCAGGAGCCTATAATGCCAGACACTTATTTGCACACTCAGAATCATGCACATTGTTCCTGAGCTCCAATTTGCCAGTTCTTGGCTGTAGAGTCCTGATTTCAGGCACTTCATTCACTGGGTTTGACTCCACTTTGCAGACAGGGTTCAGGCCCCTTTGATGTGCGGTTGTTCTGGGCCCAGGATAAAGGAGTATGTGCTGCCTGGCTAGAAAATCTGATGCCTCGCATCACATCCTCTCGCATCCCATTGGCTGAATCACGTTACCTGGCAAAGTCCACAATTAGGGGGGCACGAAGCCTGTTCCATGGCAGTGGGCCAGGGAGGAGTACAGATTTGCTACATGATAGTACAGTTCATCACAAAACCATTTCCCTACATCATATAATTATCTTCTTAATTTTTCTTGCCCAGTTTATGAGTAATTTCTGACTTATACACACTAAATTCGTGGATGATTCACACACACAAGTCAATGTCTAGAAAATAAGCCTTCTTATTTCACCTTTGCCTGTGTCTACTAATTCTCCTCTCGCCACTCCCTTGTAGTATCTCCCAGCAGATATTTCAGTTCTTTAAAAGGCATCATGCTCTTTTGTGCCTCAGGGCCTTTGCATATATTGTCCCCTCCACTCTGCACATCATTCTTTGCCTCATGGATGGCAACATATCATTCCTGTCTTAGCTAAAGTGCCACTCTCAAAATGGTCTTCATGGCCACCTAATCTAACAAAGCCTCCTCTGTGCTCACAGCCCCCTACTCCTTCCTGCAGCACCCATCTTAATTTCTATTTGCCTCATTCTTTATGTGGGTAGATTACATCCACCTTTCACATTAGACTTCAAATGTCATTGACTCAGAAGTGACATCCTTGTTTCCATTTATATTGGAAATACCTGGTCTGGTATGAAAAAAAAAAAAAAAAAAAAAACCAGTAGTCACTTGAGTGAATTAATACGATTAGAACCCTGGAGGAAGAACTTCCTCTGTTCACATGGACTGAGTTACTCACTTTAGAGACACACAGACCACATGAGTCTGAGCGCCAACTCTAGTGGTTGGTCAGGCCTTCATTCTTCCTTCTTCAAGGGACCTAGCTTGTCTGAGCTTCTGTTTACTAACCCTGTGCTCCCTAATTATGATCACATTTTCGAGGAGACAATGGATGCACAATACCTAGCCCAGTAATATGCTGATATCAGGCAGGCAAAACTGAGGACCTCAGGTGGTACTGGCTCTCTTTCTTCTCCCAGATGTGAGGCCCCGTCCCACTCTCACACCACATCACCAGCCCTGCTTTATGCCTAGTGTAATCCAAGTAGTGTTCTTAGATGTTGAAGAACCTTATGAGCAGAACTTGGAACTAACATATACCACTGTTTCTATGGGAAAATGAATTTGGAATTCAGAACAACTGGCTGAGTGCAGGGCTTTCAGAATATAGTGCATCAATAGATGCAAATAGATGCAAAATTTGCCAAGTTTGTGGCAAATTCCCTTTACTCACAGTAATGAGGGATTCTTTGCCTCCCTGATTATGTAGAACCTTCCCAAGTTCATCACATACAAGTATAATAGTTCATACACATTCCTACCTTAGGGTGGAGGGGACTCCACAACCCCAAGTACATTTTCTGATGGAATGCAGTATAACCAGCACTGCTGCCCTGGACACCCCTATTTTCTGTATCACGTGCATAAAGAGCAGCTCTAATTGGACTAGTCCCATGAAGAAATCTTACAATAAGACATTGATGACCTAAATGATCTTTAGGATGGAAGCCAAATGTGTTCTCAGTGTGACAGTCGGAATGGTAGCAGAGCTGCACAGCACGTGCTGAGAGGCAGTGAGGTTCCAGCCCTGGCCTGGCGCACCTGAAACTACCCATTCCTGAGTGTTCCAAGGTCAAGACACAGGCTTTCAATGGGTACTACTGTTTGTTCATGCCTTACAACAACAATAGATGAATGTACTTTAGAAATAGCCTTGGCAGAGTATTCATGGTACTGTTTTATCCAGGTAAGGAGAGACAAAAGGGAAGGTAGTGGGGGGATTGTGTTCACCTGTACTTAGTGTAGCCCGATTCAGAATAAGCATGTTAAAGGATATCAAGCGAGGAAATACGGAAAAGACCTGAGGCAGCATGGGGTGAGGAAAGGAGAGGAATTATAACAACATCATAGCAATGACTTGAGGTACTGCCAGATGTACAGGTCCTCTTATGAGAAAAGCATCTTTCAGGCCATTGGGTTGAGAGGTTGTGAAGAAGTCACTGGGGGGAGTGGGAACAGAGAGGAGCTGAGAAATTGATCCTATGTGTCCCCACCCTCCTCAGATGTCAGCAAGGGCTGCTGGAGTCAGAACTTGGGTGAGTTTCTGTTGCAAAAGTCACTTAAGAGCTGAGCTTCAAGCCCTGTTCTGCTAGAGGCAGGAAAGAGGAAGGGGTGGGAATGCAGAAGTTCAAGAGGAAGAGGAGTCATGGATGGAAGCCCTGCTCTTCCTCCTGAAATGTGAAGATATTCAGAATAAGCCAAGAGTCCAAAGTCCCCATTTGCAGATCTCAAGGGGAAGTGATGGTCTCAGCTTGTATCTGGACTCAAGGGCAGTTCAAGGTTGATGCCAGTACAAAAACTGGATGAATCTCAGTTGCCTTGAATCCTATGGAATTGGCCTGTGGCTCACATAGTTACCTTCGATTCTTTTAGGCTACAGGTGCATTTTGGAAACTCTGCAAGCTTTTGGTTTTTAAGTTGTTAATTTGAATAAATAATTATTTTAAAGGCGATAGAAGAAATATTGTAAGTATCAGCGATGCTACTAAATATTCCTTAAGACGGGGTTTTAAAGTGAAATGTTTGGCATTTAGTAAATGATTACCAATCTTTCTATTGGTTTCACACATTTTGATAATTAATAAAGATGACCATTGGCTCAAAAAAGACTTCCAATTTCAAGTCAGGGTCAGTTAAATACAGTTGTTAAGAGTCATGGAACACACTCTTAGTGTAATTATTTATCAGATGGCAACTAAATTAGCCACACTGTGGCAAAATGATTTCCTAAGGGGCTTCTGCTCTTTCAACATTAAGGCAAATTGATTCCTTAGGAAGGAAAGCAATTTTAAAGAACTTAGAAGTCAAGCAGTGAGGAGAAACTTGACCCCTCCTATATTTAGAGAATGGCATTGGTAAAAAGATATTCATAGGTATGAGAAATAATAAATGATGAAATGAAAGATTGAGTCTGAATGGAAGGCTGAGACAAGAAAGTATAAGTGATCTTTCGTGGTCTTTTGTTCAGTACAATAAAAATTACTTTTTTATTGACTCTATTGGTATCAGAGGCATAGCGTTAATATGGCCGACCTCAATAAAACAAGGAACATTTCTCCATTTCTGAAATGGATCTTTCTACTGCCATATTAACATCTGGAAAACCACTTCATATCAATGATTCTTTTCTGAAACCTATCAGAAGTATTGGGAGCCATCCAAATAAGAAATACTGACATAATGGAATTGCTTAGTATTCTGATGTTTTCACAGTCCCTTCATCAAGCAGTTCTCATTTTTATTGCAAATTTTCAGAAATGAGTGAATGCTTCAGGGAAGTTCAACCAAAAGATGGCAGCACCTCTTTGAAAATTATTCATACTTACTTTGTTTCATTTTTTTTTTCTTTCAAATACCACTCACACATGTTTGGTACTTGAGCCATATTATAATAGGTATTTATAGAGGAGAAATTGCTCTTTGTAAACAGATGAATGCAGTAAGTGATTGGTAAAACTGAACTTCAAAAAATGTCTGTTACCAATGAAAATTGTCCTTCTCTTTGGTCATGTGAGACCAAATGGTCCATCATGTTTGATTATATAACAATAAATTTACTCTGTAATCAGAATGAGAAAATGTTCATGAAGTCACCTAATCTATTAGCAGTGATTGTAATAATTTGTCACTGGAAGGTTTAGAAACCTGCCAGTCAGGATATTGTGACAACTACTATATTCTTAAGGACCACAAATAGATCTTTTGTTCCTGAGGGATGGATATTGAATTAACAATCCTTTAAATCTAAATAATTTTCCTTGTGCCCCAGTTCTACCACTTTTTAATAAAAAGATTTTTAAATCACTGTAATATTTGACATCTCTTTAATGTTATATATCTAAAAATTTACATTTAAATATTCATAATTCTAAATTGTCGCAACTACAAATCTGCAATAATACTAAATTAACCTTTTTCATATCCTTAACCTTTTTCCTATGCTGAAAATATTTACAGAGAAAATTAGTAAAGCCACATTCAAAATTTTTCTTAAAAGAACAGCATGTTCTTCTGGAATAAGACATTAAGTAAAACCTCATTGATTCTGATAAAATGAAGTCTGAAGGTTAGAATTCTGCTAAATGGAATTTAACTGTTGTGAAGTGCTGACAGTTAACTGAAATTAATCTAAGTAGGGCAACAGCTCTTGTCAAAGTCTTGCATTGATATGTAAACCACAGCCCAGTATACATGACTTCTAGACAATTATATATCTCCATTAAAGCAGCAATATTGTGCTTGCCTGTGTTTTGCACAGATGTATAGATAAGAAGATGCCATTCTTTATAAGATTACATTTAAACATTAAGGCGATTCAATGACAAAAGTGTACAACCCTAAGGAGCCTTCAGGATCAATGATTTTCATGTCTGCTTTGATGGGGAATTCCTAGTGAAATATTTCTCGGAAGTGCAGCCTATAGTTTAACCCAGAGAGATGGAGTTTTAGTTGTTTGAAGTTGTGGAGCCTGAAATCTCAGTTCCTTCCCCTCTACCTCAGTTATCCCTGATACTTCAAACTCAGGGATTCTGCAGATGAGACTGGAAGGTACTGATGTAATTATAACCCCATCCCTTTGCTTTCCACACAGCAGACCAGGATGTCATTTAAGCAAGGCCATGCAGGTCACTCATTCAAACCCAGTAATTGTTAGAATAATTGCGTGAATAAAGATTAATTATTATTATTTTGAGACAGAGTCTCACTCTGTCATCCAGGCTGGAGTGTGGTGGCACGATCTGGGCTCACTGCAGCTCTGTCATCCAGGCTGGAGTGGAGTGGCACGATCTGGCCTCTACTTCCCAGGTTCAAGCGATTCTCATGCCTCAGCCTCCTGAGAAGCTGGGATTATAGGCACCCGCAACCCTACCCAGCTAATTTTTGTATTTTTAGTAGAGACAGGGTTTCACCATGCTGGCCATACTGGTCTCACACTCCTAGCCTCAAGTGACCTGCCCCCGCTCGGCCTCCCAAAGTGCTGGGATTACAGGTGTGAGCCACTACGCCCAGCCTATTCTTAACATATATAAAAAATAATTTCATGAATAAATATAGGTATGTATATATCTATCAATGAATATATATTTTTATTAATGATATATATCTTTATTAATGGAAGATGTATATATCAGTGAATAAAGATATATATCTATTAATATGTATATACATTTTAATTTTACTACTTTGTATTAGTTTATTTCTTTTTCATAGAATAATGGCTGGTAGGAGAAAGTCCAGATATATATATATAGCTGTAGAAAGAGATAATCTGAAAATCATTCACAGAAAGCATATATATAGACATATGTACAGATATCTACATATGCACTTTCTGATATTTACACACACTTACAAATATGTGTAAGACACACCCACACCACTGAATAAAACCTTCCTTTTATCAAGACCTCAGGAAATGAAGAATGCTGCCCATCTTGTAAAGGCGAGAGCACCAGTCTAAAAGCTCCTTTGCCACAGGGTAGTAACCATGGATTGATGCTTTCACCTTTTCTGAGAACACACCAGTAAAATGCCTGTTTACCTGCCCCACATGGTAGTTGCAGAGTTCATGTGAAGCCACATGGGCATGTGTGGTTTATTAGCATCATAAAGCAATATATGGGGTGCGTGCAAGATAGTATTGTATGTTACGAGCTTTGAATGCTATACCCGGTTTCCATCTCACACTTAAAGATTACCCAGCAGCTTATTTTATGATTCCTCACATTGCAAAGGTTATGATGATTTTTGACAGCTGTCCTTGTTCTTCTTGAAAATATTTTTGCTAAGCAAGTTTTCATGCATGAAATAGCAGTGTTTTGGTGACAGCAGAATGTCTAGAGAGAACCAAATGTTCAATGGTAATTAGAGAGAATGCGTCACAAGTAGTTGCTGAGTCACTGGGTTCTGTCTCAGATATGTTATTTAAAACATTGACTGGGTATCGGCTTAGAAATCAGACTTGTCACTTTAGCATCTCTTCATTTTGGCATCAATGACTGCTTCAAGGGTCCCACTCGCCAACAAGGAACCAGAGCACTTGCACAGAGGAGATGTAACTGTGATGACGGGCATGAGCCTTCAGTCATTCTAGAACATCCTTTGTAGAAGTAGAACTTGACATTCTGCTCTGCATATGAGATGCTCTGCATTTCTGTCCTCCCAGGAGGTAGGGTGGGGTTAAGATTTTAAGCTCTGGAGCCAGACTGCCTGGGTTGGAATCCCAGCTGTGCCCCCTTCCTAGCACTGGGACCCAGAATAAATGATTTAACTTCTCAACACATTAGTTTACTCTTCCATAAAATGGGGATGATATCAAGAATGGTACCTACCTGTTGGTGTGAATGAGAGGAATGAATGAGATAATACATGGAAAAAAGAAAGCACTTAGTGTGTGGTACCATGGAAGCACTACTGAACTGTTTGCACTTCTTAAAATAAATGGGCCTTCCCAGTAAACATCCAAAACCCCATCATTAATGGAGACCTCCGCAAGAGAGCCTGGAGGTGGATATGTGTCCCTGGGAAAGCAACTGGAACCAGGACAGGAGGAGACTAGGTGATAATAATAATCTGTGTCATAACTGTAGTATCATGGAATTTTGAAAGCTTCAGACTTTCTGAAAATTCACTCTGCCTTTTCAAAAATCTGGAAGTTGATGGTCACATTCATCTTGCTTTTTGATTTCTTAATTATGGTTACAGTTCCCCTCCTAAACAGTCTTGTGATTTTTTTTATTATTTTTAATTTTATATTTTTAGACAAGGTCTTGCTGTGTCACCCAGGCTAGACTGTGGTAGTGCAATCATGTCTCACTGTAGCCTCAACCTCCTGAGCTCAAGTGATCCTCCCACCTCAGCCTCCCAAAGCATTGGGATTACAGGTGTGAGCCACCATGCCAAGCCTTCTGCTTTTATTCTGATGAGTAATTATTTGGCATATTTCATCTCATTCGAGAGTTTAAGTATACTATAGATTACTGAAGGCTTTTGATGAACTGTGGTCAATCCTGATATATTCATTAATATTTAAGAATGTCGCCAGGTGTGGTGGCTCACTCCTGTAATCCCAGCACTTCGGGAGGCTGAGGTGGGCGGATCATGAGGTCAGGAGATGGAGACTATCCTGCCCAACATGGTGAAACCCGATCTCTACTAAAAATACGAAAATTAGCTGGGCACGGTTGCACATGCCTGTAATCCCAGCTACTCGGGAGGCTAAGGCAGGAGAATCGCTCGAACCAGGGAGTTGGAGGTTGCAGTGAGCCGAGATTGCACTACTGCACTCCAGCCTGGTGACAGAGCAAGACTCTGTCTCAAAAAAACAATTTAAGAATGTCAGATTATCTAAGCAGATTACCTAAGCAATGAAAAACCAAAATTAAAACATAGAGTGTTTCTGCGTGTGTGTGTGCATGTGTCTGAACAGGTGCATGTTATTTTGTTTATTTATTTTTTAAGGCCAACGTTTGTAGTCAGGCACAAGAATTTGAATATAAAATTCATAATGAAATGGCTTGAGATACTTGAGTAGTCCTCATTACATCTGCCTGGCATTTCGTGGATCTTTTAGATCTTTTATTTAGTGCCTAGTCCATATTTGCCAAAGAGTAAATGTGTGATAAATATACATTTACATTCAAAAGCTATGAAATAAATTTGGAAACTACATTTTAATTTTATTTTAACATTATGTTTTATAAATAGCACATAAAGGATAAAGCTCAGCATACATCTCAAAATATATTATCATTTTTAGTAGGTAAAACACAATTGTGAACCATTTTCTGATTCTTCGACTGTTGGAGTCTGGCTTCAAAAATATGTGCATGGTTATTTTTATATGAAAATTAAAAAAAAAACTCATTGACTGGAGTTCTTAAAAATGCGGTTGCAAGCTCTGTGTAGCAAAAAGTCAAATGTTAAAACAATAGAGACAGAAAGTTAGACCCTCAGGAGAAGCTGAGATTTTGTTTTATCTTGAGGTTTGCCTGCACCACCTATCAGCATGAATTCACATCAGGGCTTTTACCCTCTGCCATTGTGGGGTAGGGGAGATACTGGGCTGGCTGCAGAGCTCTTTCTAGAATATGAATCTGATTACTGGAGCAAGTGGAGGCAAGAGGCATTGGAATAAATACAATAAACCTAGAATGAAATTCACAGAGACAATCTCATATGCATTCACTAAGTTGTTGTTTCACACACAGCTGTGCCTGCAGATGATAAATGCTTTCCTAATAACAAATCTAGTTTAAAAAGTATAAGTAAAATGAATAACAATCACATGTGAATTAGGATACCTCATTAAGCAAGCATGGCGAATAAATTTATGTGAATGTAAATGTCATGTGGGCAGCTGTGTGCCAATCACTGTGTTATTACTCATTAACTTCTCTGCATATTTGGTTACATTATCCAGGAAAATGCATCTCCCAACCCATTCTGCTTTCAATTCACACCAAGGAAGTAAAACTGTGTGTTGGGAAGCTCCTCTAGTCATGTTTTTTTTTCCTATTCAATAATTTTCAGACCACATTTATTGATTTTTTGAAAGGAAAACGAGTTGACAGCATAAGACATTCTAGCAAACTGTGGAATCCAGCCATATTTTTATGTCTTACAAATTTTATCTAGGAATATGGTCAGAAAGAAGTAGGTCTGTGCTTTAAAATGGAAGGACTTGAATAGACACTGAATCTCAGAGGGTATAAGGATGTCAACTAAGCACATGGATGTTGAATATCATTAACCATTGGGGAAATGCAAATGAAAACCCCAAAGAGATCACTATATACTTATCACAATGGCTAATGTTAAAAACAGCAACAATACTAGGTTCTGGAGAGAATGTGGAGCAAATAGAATTCTTTTACGTGGCTCGAGGGAATGCAAAATACTATGGACTGTGGTGAACAGTTTGGCAATTTCATATAAACATATACTTACCCTGTGACCCAGAATCCAACTTTTAGGTATTAACCCTAGAGAAATGAAAACTTATATCTACACCAAAACTGCACACAAGTATTTATACTAGCTTTATCTGTGATAGCCAAAAACTGGAAATAACCTGATTTACCTCAACTAGTGAATGCTTAAACTCTACACATCCATGTTCTGGAATACTACTCGGCATTGTAAAAGAACAAACTGTCGATGTACACAACAGCTTCAAGGAATCGCACAGACATGCTGGGTGAGAAAAGATGTTTGGAAAAGATTATGTAGTATATGACAATTTATTAGTATGGCATTGTCCGCGGACAGTCGTAATGATGGAAAGTGGGCCAATAGATCAGTAGATTGCTAAGGATTTGGGTGCTGGCAGGGTGTATCTGAAGGATTGCATGAGGGAAGTTTTTAGGTAACTGAACTCTTCTCTATTTTGATTATGCTACTAGTTACATGAATATATGTATGTGTTAAAATTCACAAAATTATATACCAAAATTACCAAATCGGTTGGTAATTTTTAAACATTCTTTGCAATCATGTTTTTACTTAAACTGCTTAAGAAGCTAAACTTTTACATGAAAAAGATGAAGCCAATAGCAATTTCAAAAACATAAAATATGTAATGGAACCGCATTTTTGATTAACATGGTCTTTATGATGTGAAAGATATTTAATAATAACTGTATTTAGATAGTGTTTTCTCAAGTGGGGCAAGAGAAGTAGTGAGATATGACATGGTTGCTAGTGGCCCCTGGCTCAACAATTACATATTTTAGTGGGTATTTAAAAGCCATTCGTAATACATCTGATCCATAAATTCATGGATATTATTACTTTAAAGTAGGCTAACTCTAAACATTATTAAAAAATCTAAAGACAGTTTTTGAAAGTATATAAATAATGGGAAATCTATTGAAGTTTAAGAAATCCTAAGTCAGTATTTTCTTAGATAATCAGATTTTTTAGATCATAGGCAGTAGGCTGGGATATGAGGTTTTGTAGCTGTGCAAATTGCCACCACAAACAAAACAGTGGCTGTGTTAGGACAAGCTGAGAATGAATGTGGGTGGCAACTGGCGGCATCTGCTGCGTCTTCCCTGTTCATCTCGGCATACCTGCTATCTACAGGTTAGATCTCTGCTCCCTGATATACAGCCTCTTGCAACGGTGTGCTGGAAAATGTTTAACAACTAGCTCTCTGGGACAAAAAAAAGCCACTGATCCGTAGTCTTTGTATCTGTGGTCGAAATACTCCCACCACGGTCAATTTCAGGTTACCAACATGATGTCACATGGAGTTGGAAAGAGAGGCAGAGTTAACACATTAGTCTATAGTATTTCCACCATAGACACGAAAGGTAAAAATCACCTCAAAAATATAAATCATAGTAAAACGTAAAATATTTATCTTATTTGTAATATGAATGATTTAATTGTAAGCATATATAATTTAATTTTTAATAGTGTCTGCATTTAAAGACTCACAACATCCCTGGAAATGTGACTGTGCCCTCTGACGAGCACACTGCACTCTGACTGCCAACATGCCACCTTCATGGATCTCTGTGCATTTCCTGCATTGTGGTTATCAGGTTATCACTGGGCTATTCACGTGATTTGGAACTTAATATTTTTTGCCCCTACAAGACGTAAACTCTACTAGGGTAGTGTTTAAAAAAACATGACGGTATGGTCAGATTTTTAAATTATCGTAAAAATGGTGGTATAAAGGAAAACATGACACCAATAATTTGCATTGTTTAAATAACCACTTTGTGTCTCCGTGTGTATGTATTAGTAAGAAGACTCGAAGGTGCAGAACATGCAAGGGAAACCTCGTTTTGCGTTTTGTTTAGTAGAAACTAACAGTGTAGTAAGAAGGAATTTAAATAAAAGTTTTGCCTTAGTTGATCTATTTATAATTAGTTCTGACATGATCATTTATATCTTCTAGTGAGTATTTGGTCATGGAGGTTTCAGCAAAGAAAAGAAAATCTTACTAACACAGAAGTGAATAAAATATACGTAACTCATTTTGTATTTTCAGTGAACCAAGTAAAACATCATTTTATATGAACATAAGCACAGACATTAAAATAAACATTTTACATATGTCCAAAGCTTTGGGTTATTACTATATATGTAAGCTGCTTTCAGATATACTATGTGTGATATAAACTGTATTTCAAACTATTCAGCAGCAACAAGTAGGATAAAACATAACTACTCAGTAGATGGTTATTTATATTATCAATTTTAAATTATTTCGTATATAGCTTTGGTAAAATTTTCCCAAATTAGAGATGAAGAAAGATAGCTTCACATTGTAATAATACTATAAAGACTATTTAGGTTCATTCTTGCTGAAGATAAACTAGTGATGATTTCTGAATTGCTTTTTTCTCAGTCTCTCCTTTTCCCCTTCTTCCTCCCTCTGTTTCTCCCCCATCTTCTCTGCTCTTCCTTCATTCCTCCTGGATTCCCTCCTTCCCCTGTCTCTCCCTCTAATGTCCTCCTTTTGTTTCTTCCTTCTTTCTTCTTACCTTCTTTCTTCCTTCCTGGATAAGGAATTTTGGGGGGGGAAAAAAGACTATATGCACTTTCCATTTCAATAGTTACTGGCAAATTGATTTTCTGAAAGTTTCTGCCAACTTGAACCAGTATTGTAGGCGAGAAGACCCCATCCCGGCCCCATGCAGATGAGCACTGGATTTTATCACCTAGTGCCATCTCATCCTCCTGGCAATGTGCATTCCCCTGATCATTCTGAAATGGAGGCTGCTTCCTTCCATCCCTTAGCAGTTTGTATTAATTCTCCTTTAGTGAGTTGCCTGCTTATATATTTTGCCCATTTTTACAAATTGGGTGTTTTTTTCTTCTTTATTTACAGGGCTTCTTATTATACTATTTTTTATCAACTCTTAATTACATACTTTGCAAAATTGTTCAGGCTGCTTTTGTATTTTAAGTTGTTTATGATATCTTTGGATTACTGAAATTTTAATTTGATTTAGTCTTCTTTATAACTTTCGCCTTTCGCATCTTGTTTAGAAAGACCTTCTCAATGAAAGATTATAAAATAAAAGCAATGGCCTTATACGTTTTACCTACTTTCATAGCTATTCGTCTTCTTGTTTGGAGTTTGTTTCTCCCGAATATGTTGATCTTGCTGGAAAAGTTTACAGTATCATATGAGACACAGACCTATATTTTCCAAAATGAGTACATAATTTTCCTAACATCATTTATTAAATATTATTGTTTACCAAATAATGGTTTTTACTGAGCTGTCATATGCCTATGAGTTTATCTGGACATCTTGTGTTCCATTGATATATTTGTTTATATCTGTACTACTAACAAGCTATTTATTTTAGAGTATATTTTCATAGCTGATTTTCTTTTTCAAAACTGGCTTTCTTCAGGTACTCTTTGAGATTAATTTAGGCTTGAATTTTCAAGTCGAAAAAGAATTAAAATAGACATTTTGGGGGGATTTCATTGAATGTGTGCACATGCATACACACACACACACACACAGAGTTAAGAAGTGGCATTTAAAAAATACTGTGTCTTCCCATCTAGAAACATGATTTTTTCCATCAGTTGCATAAAATGTTTTCCTTTTGTTTTCACTCTTCCAATAACAATTCTACATTTTGTTTTTATATTTCTTTCACCTTTTCTGTTAAATCTATGCTAGGCATATTGTAATATTTGATGCTAGCATGAATTTCCCCCAGTGCTGTTGTACATTTTTTGCCAGTTTACAGAAAAACTATTGATTTTCAGTGTATATTATGTAACCTGCCATGAAACCGCATTTTTTTTTCTGAAAATTTGCTCTTAAAATTTTTTTTTTCAGTTGATTATTTGGACTTTCCTAAGTATATGGTATAATGAGGTATAAATAAATGGTGAGGGTTTTACATTTTTCTTACTTTCACCTCTTTTAGAAAGTTTTGGCAGGTCCACCAGGTCAAGATTGCCAACTTTATGAGCATTCCTCCAGCACACACTGAGCTCTTTTTGTGTACTCTTCTGTCTTGTTTGCTGTTTTACATAGAATCTTTGCTTTTCTTCTCATAAATGGGGTAATTGTATGGCTTAATGAGTTCATACTTGCTCCATATGATGCATATGGAAACTTTCTGCCATTCTTTATATTCTAGAATAGTTAAAATCACAGAATGTAGTACGTAGCATTTTAATTGATAACTGTGAAGAAATAGTTGTCTTGAGTATATATTGGGGGTATATTTGGGATGCTGGGACTGCTTCCCACGGGATATAGATGCCGCCTTTCTTAGTGCATGAATGTAAACACTTTTCTTAGTAAATGTAAATGTTTTCCTTAGTACGGAAATGTGCTGTCTCTAAAGGGATATTTGGATGCAGCACATTTATGTGACAGAATGACCCTTTCTTATTTGTGAGGTCTCTGTGTTTAGATCCTGTGCGACTTCAAATACAACCCACATTTACTAGCTCTTACCTAGGCATTGTCCTAGTGCTGCGGAAGCCAGAGGGCAGATTTGGAGCCATATTCAACTACACCTAACATGATGGACAGACTCTGCATTTGTATGACGTGGTGATGGGAGGTGGCGTTACAGAAGCAGAACACTTGGCTAGATCATTGAATATTGAGTGAGAGTCCATGGGCTGAAGTGGACAGACAGGTACTGGAGCAGAGCTCAGTCACAGTTAAGGACGTGTGAAAGAACATTCATTCGTGCAATGTGGAGTGGTCCTTATTTGGGCTACTAGAACCTTGAGGGTGTGCAGCCAGACAGCCTGGCTGGGGGAAGCCAGCTTGTGATGCCAACAAATTTGTGCCTCTGTGTTGACTGGGACTGATTCTAATATCTGTGGCTATGCCTACTTTCAGTTGTCATTCTCAGTTTTTCGTACCTGAGTCACTTGTCTATCCCAATCCAGTTTTCTCCATCCCTTGGGTCTGGTGGCAGTAAAAGGATTATTCTGGTACATTTCTTTCTTCTGAGTCTGTTTCCTGCATCACTCTCTGATCTTCCAGTATACTCCTGGGAGTTCAGTTTCCTTTCAACTTTCTTGAGCACACTGCATTTTCTGTACCAGAAATCATTCATTCGTTTGTCACTTTCTGAGAACAGACTTGGTGCCAAAAACACGCATCACTGAACCATGAAGTTCATGATCCTTACTCTCCAGAAGCTTATAAGACTGCAGGCTTCGCAAGTGGGTAAAGTAGGATAGGAGTAAAGCAAAACAGATCGATGGCCAGTGTAGACAACTGGAGGTCATATGCTCCATTAAAAGTACAACAGAAATCTCTTCTTTTAAAACCCTGGGCAACAATGTGAAACAGTTGTGCCAGTTGGGTCCCCTCTAACTTTAAAGGCCGTCTGTTCTTTGCCAAAAGCCAGATGTGTAGCCCACAATTCTCCTTTGAACTCCGCAGCCCTATCCAGCACCCAACTCACATGGATGCTCTGAAGTCTCACAGACAGGTCACACTCCTCATAGCCAAAAGTGAACTTTCAACCTGACCCACTGCCAATCCACTCTTTCTGGGTGGCCTTCTCCAGGTCAGGAAATGGTAATTCCAAGCTTCCAGGTGCTCAGGTGTGAAAATCAGGTATTATCTTTGACCGTCACCTGTTATCACATGTGTGTTCGATTCATCCACCCCATTGGCTTTGACATCAAAAATTACCCAGAATTCAGCCAATTCCTTCTGCTTCCTCTGCTGCCACCACTGCTGTCCTCCATCCACTTCTGCCTTTGACAAGAGCAAAATCACCTCAGTAGCAGCCAGAAGGAGGGTGTCAATGAAAACCAAAGCCATTTTATTGCTCTGACCAGTGCCTCTCTGTGGTTTTCCATCTCAGAGAAAAGCCCAGTTCCTCTCAGTGCCCCAAAGGCTCCATACATGCGGTCTTCTTTCTCCTCCCCTTTGCCTGCTGACCCTCTCACACCTACTCCTTGCCCCCTGCTCCCTCCTCCCACTGCCTGCTTTGCACCCTGGTTCTGCACCAGCACCTTGGTCTCCTTGCTGATACTGAACCTTCCAGCCTAGTTCCAGCATCACAGACTTCTCATTTGCTAGAACACTCTCCTGGTTCTCGACTCACTCCCCCACCTCCTTCAAGTCTTTGTTCAAATGTCTGCGTCTCAGGGAGACAATGTTTTACCACCAACCAATTTAAAACCACATACCCCTCCTCCCAGCCATCTCTACTGCCCTTCCCACTTGTTTTCCTCTCTAGCACGCTGCTCTCTGATGTGCTGTGTGTCCTTCTCAGACGTCTGCTTACTGGCCGCTTCCTCACTGGAATGTTAGCACCTTGAGGATGGTGATTTTTGATGTTTTTATTCACTGCTTCATTCCCAACACCTAGAATAGTGTCTGCACATAAACGGCACTCTCAGTCATTCTTTGTTCAATGAATGAATATACTAATGCATTCAGGAAGACCTCCATTCACTGAATCCTGAATATTTCTGGGGAAGAGTACAGAATATTTGCCATTCATTTTGTATGTGTAGGTGGTAGAGGGCACTTCACCAGGAGACCTCACTATCCAGATTCCTATCCATAGAGACATCATTTACCGGGGATGTAAACCTTCCAGACTGGGGAGCTGCCAGAAAGATGCCATGAATGGCAGTGTGCTTAGGAAGGACCCTGGGAAACTGCAAAACACCAATTCCTGCGTATTGAGGTCAGTGCCATCGAGTCCAGGGCATAATGAAGTTCAGATATGAGTCCGGCTTCAATGATGGGAGAGAATTCGACTTTAGAATACCTTTTGAACTGGTACAAAGGTGTGGACCTAAAACTCAGAGAGGCAGTAGCAGAAAATCAGGCACCTTCCTCCAAACCCAAGGCTGTGTGCTGTTCTTTGCAAAAGATTGTGCAAAGGAATTAAGAAAGAAACAGCAAAATTAAAAACTTCGCAAATGGGGCCTTCTGGGGCCTGCACAGGCTGCCTGTGTTGACAATTCGTATGTCTGATTTTGGACTGTTTAGGCCACTGACTTTCTAACTCCTTCCGTTTTTCACCTACAGAGAGGAATCAATTTTCTTTCCCAACCCAGTTCACACAAATATGACTATTACAAATAAATAATTCTCAACCTTCTTTTGCGTGTGAGGCACCCAGATAATTCCTTTTAGGTTCTCTCTCTCTCTCTCTGTCTCTCTCTCTCTCTTTTTCTCTCTCTGTCTCTCTCTCTCTCTCTTTCTCTGTCTCTCTCTCTCTGTCTCTCTCTCTCTCTGTCTGTCTCTCTCTCTCTCTCTCTCTCTCTCTCTCTCTTTTTCTCTCTCTGTCTCTCTCTCTGTCTCTCTTTCTCTCTCTGTCTCTCTCTCTCTGTCTCTCTCTCTCTCTGTCTCTGTCTCTGTCTCTCTCTCTCTCTCTCTTTCTCTCTCTGTCTCTGGCTCTCTCTCTCTCGACAGGATCTCACTGTGTTTCCCAGGCAGGAGTGCAGTGGCAGGACCTTGGCTCACTGCAGCCTTGACCTTCTGGACTCAGGTGATCCTCCCAACTCAGCCTTCCAAGAAGCTGTGACTACAGGCATGTGCCACCACACTCAGCTAATTTTTTGTAGAGACAGGTTTCACCATGTTGCCCAGGCTGAGTTCTCTTTTATTTTGTCATTACTATTTTTAAAATGCTGGCTGGTAGAGCCAGGATTAGAATGAGAATGGTGCGGAACTTGTTGAAGGCTCAAGACTTAAGTGGGAACCAAAATTGTAGTCCATCAAGTCACATTTTTAGGGAATATTTATAAAAATGAAAATTCAGGAAAACAATCCATGAGGAGCAAGATATCAAATTTTTAAATGAAGACAGGCATCCATGTGTTTGTTTTATGATCCCACATTATTGTGCACCTTTTTGTTATTGTGTCATTTACAATTGGCCGTGAGTCCCCTGCCAATGGGTTTATGAGTGTTGATGATGACATTTGGAGAGCTTGGGCTGCGTGGGGCTTTATATAATCATGCTTTTTCATTGTAGAGCTTTTTTCTTTTTTGACTTTTTCCAGTTGATTCAAAATATCAGCATGTGCTTCGATGAGTGTACATAGAAGCCCATTTCCCCTTTTGTCTCAAGCTCTAGCAGGGCTGGGCAGGGCACTCTTGGGTGAGGACCCTCTACACTCATTTTCCATAGTAACAGCTGGAAAGAAACAACACAAGATGGTTCCTGGCCTTTCTACATCCTGTAGGTTTTGTCAGCATGTGCGGCTCACCTGATATCAACACTTTTTCCTGCCTGCCTTCTAGACATTGCACCCACCTGCCTGGGTCTCTGTGCAACTCTTTTTCTACAGAAAGAAGACCTCTTTTATAACCTCTAATTATATGCACTTACAAACACACACACACACACACACACACACATATATATATATATATATTTTCAAATCATAGAATGTTTGGTGGGGGGAGTTAGGTAACAGAAAAATGTCAAAGTAATTTCAGAACAGAGAGCTATTACTGAATCAGCCTTAGATAAGAATACACTGGGAGTTTGAAGGGAGTAATCTGTGTTCTTCTTTAAGCACCTAACTTACATCATGGGAGAAGCATGTGGGAGAAAAAAGTCCCATAATGAGCTACTTAAAATGATCACACAGGAGATACACTCTTAGTGCAGTCTGTGTTTTACTGCTGGAAACCTTCAGTCATGCAGAGGTGATTACCCAAGGCTGCTCCAAGTGGCGTTGGTGAATTAAAAGTTCAAACATGAAAGCTGACAAAAAACAAGCACTGGGGAAGGGACTCCCTGTTCAATATTTGGTGCTGGAATAACTGGCAAGCCATATGCAGAAGATTGAATCTGGACCCCTTCCTTACACCACATGCAAAAATCAACTCGAGATGGGTTAAATACTTAAATGTAAACCCCAAGCAATAAAAACCCTGGAACACAACCTAGGCAATACCATCCTGGACATAGGAACTGGCAAAGGTTTCACGATGAAGACTCCAAAAGCAATCAACAAAAACAAAAACTGGCAAATGGGGTCTAATTAAACTTAAGAGCTTCTGCACAGCAAAAGAAGCTATCAGCAGAATAAACAGATAACCTACAGAATGGGAGAAAATATTTACAAATTACATACCTGACAAAGATCTAATATTCGACATCTATAAAGAACTTAACCAGTTTATAAGAACTTAAACCAATTTATAAGAAAAAACATTAAAAAGTGGGCAAAGGACATGAACACTTTTCAAAAGAATACATACATACAGCCAACTACCATATGAAAAAAAAAAAAGCTCAGTATCACTGATCAGTAGAGAAATGCAAATCAAAACCACAATGAGATACCATCTCACACCAGTCAGGATGGCTATGATTAAAAAATCAAAAAATAGGCCGGGTGCGGTGGCTCACGCCTGTAATCCCAGCACTTTGGGAGGCCGAGGTGGGTGGATCACGAGGTCAGGAGATGGAGACCATCCTGGCTAACATGGTGAAACCTCGTCTCTACAAAAAATACAAAAAACTAACCGGGCGAGGTGGTGGGCACCTGTAGTCCCTGCTACTTGGGAGGCTGAGGCAGGAGAATGGTGTGAACCCGGGAGACGGAGCTTGCAGTGAGCCGAGATGGCGCCACCGCACTCCAGCCTGGGCGACACAGTGAGACTCCGTCTAAAAAAAAAAAAAGAAAAAAAAAAAACCCATCAAAAAATAACAGATGCTGGTCAGGTTTTAGAGAAATGGGAATGTTTATACACTGTTGGTGGGAATGTAAACTAGTTCAGCCATTGTGGAAAGCAGTGTAGCAATTCATCAAAGAGCTAAAAATAGAACTACCATTCAATGCAGCAGTCTCATTACTAGGTATATACCCGAAGGAATATAAATTGATCTGTCATAAAGATACATGCATGTGTATGTTCATTGCAGCACCATTCATAATAACAAAGACATGTTATCAACCTAAATGCCCATCAAAGGTACATTGGATAAAGAAAATGTGGTACATATATACCATGGAATAGCACACAGCCATAAAAAAGAACGAGATCATATCCTTTGCCAGAACATGGATGGAGCTGGAGATCATCATCCTTAACAAACTAATGCAGGAACAGAAAACCAATTACCACATGTTCTCATTTGTAAGTGGGAGCTAAATGATGAGAACACATGGGCTCGAAGAGGGGAAGAAAGGGACACTGGGACACTCTTGAGGGTGAAGGGTAGGAGGAGGTAGAGGATCAGGAAAAATAAGTAATAGGTACAGGTCTTAGTACTTGGGTAACAAAATAATCTGAACAGCAAACCCCCATGACACGAGTGTACCTATATAAGAAACCTGCACATGTACCCCAAACCTAATTTTTAAGTTCAATTATGTTTTCCTCTCTGGTATTTAATATAATAGAACCCTTTCTAGTAGTTTCTAAATGTTGCTATTGTTAAATTTGTTCTGATAACAGTGAACTTTTAAGTGAAGTAAACATGGTATGTACAGTGGCCATCTAATGTCTTTTAACCTTAAATCTAATCGATGCATTTCTTTATATTCAGATTTAAGTTTACCAGATTGAGTGAAGCAGTTCCAAGTTCAAAATTAATTGCATTGATGACTAACATTGCTTTCGAGAGCTAAAATACTCAAAGACCAGTGCAAATTTCACAAGGCTGAAATAAAATGCATAATTATTATAGGTCACTGATAAGTTCAGGCTGCCAAGGGGACAGTGGCATCTACCTTTGGGAAATAGTTAAGCAGCAATATGCATGATTGAAGAAGATCTTAAAAGAAAAGCTGTTTTCTCTGGTTCAAATAAATGAACAGATGTGGCTGGTACGATGTGTTTTGACAAAGTGCTTTAAAGACACGGTGCTTAAAAGGCTGAAAAGCCACCGCTCCAGCAATTCCCATCTTCTAAGAGCCACACTGCCAGATTTCACAGATCTCATGCAGGAAATGAAAGTAGTTTATGAAAGTGCAAGGGACATGAGCAATTTCAGAGCCATGGATAAACTACAGGATTTTACATTCAATCAGCTGTGTTATAAAAACTGCTTTGGAAAAATTGATATCAAATTCATAGGTCCTCCAAGCACAGCAAAAGCAGTGGGCCCATGATCAAATGGCTACAAATTAATAAAATAAAGTGGGAGGGCCGGGCGCGGTGGCTCAAGCCTGTAATCCCAGCATTTTGGGAGGCCGAGACGGGTGGATCACGAGGTCAGGAGATCGAGACCATCCTGGCTAACACGGTGAAACCCCGTCTCTACTAAAAAAAAATACAAAAAAATTAGCCGGGCGAGGTGGCGGGCGCCTGTAGTCCCAGCTACTCGGGAGGCTGAGGCAGGAGAATGGCGTGAACCCGGGAGGCGGAGCTTGCAGTGAGCCGAGATCGCGCCACTGCACTCCAGCCTGAGCGACAGAGCGAGACTCCGTCTCAAAAAAAAAAAAAGAAGTGGGAGAAATTTTTTAAAAAGTTGCAGTCTCCCATAAAATAGAGGAAACAGTATGCACACACACACATACATATATCCATCCATGCATATATATGAGAGAAGAAGTCTAGAGTGAGAGTCTAGTGTTAGTAGATGACGAAAAATGATTCCGGTAGACTGGTTAACAACAAAGAATTTTTACCAAAGTCATGTTGTTGTTGTTTTTGGCTGAGTGAATTTAAGGTTAAACTCTACCACCCAAAGCTGGATGACTTCCAACAACTTCTCAGTGTTTGACATCAGCCATATTTATTTGCTTGCTTGATCTTAAATCCCTAAAAATCAGATGGACAGTACAGGAGATCATTTCCATTGGTCCACTATTCATACCAACATTCTCTTCTTTACCACCCAGCTTTTCTGAGGAGATATGGATGCCATCACCATGAAAAGGAACCCCTCATATATTCCTGTAACCATAGCAAAGGGACACATTTGGAAAGAGTAGTTTTGTCATAGGGTCAAGATGGGCAAGGTGGTGGGTCGAGTGTGTTGTCAAACGCCACAGAGCTTTTGGAGGCCAAGTCAGGAGGATTGCTTCAGCCCAGGAGTTTGAGACCAGTCTGGGCAACATAGTGAAACCCTGTGTCTACAATAACAATTTAAAAATTAGCCAGGTGTTGTGGTGTGAACTTGCAGTTCCAGCTACTCAGGCAGGTGAGGTGGGAGGATCACTTGAGCCAAGGAGTTTAAGATTACAGTGAGCCATGATCAAGCCACCGCACTTCAACCTGGGCGACAGATAAAGATCCTAGATCTTAAACAAAACAAAACAAAACAAAAACAACAACACCAAAAAAAGATAGGCGATGTCTATTCATAAACATTTTTCCTTGGGTTGAGTCTCCCTGACAGGTATATGTCTGTTCTGTCCAACATTACCATTATATGGTTGTTAAAAAAACAAAAACCAAAAAAACTTGCTTTTCTAAGAATAGGCCCTGTAGAATTGAGAGTTAATAATACATAGTTCATGGGAGTTAATTGCCATGATAATTGTGGGATAAATCATGACCTGCTAATAAAACAGTGAGCTATAAAACGCCTGCCTGTAAAGCTATGAAACTGAATCCACAAAATAGACATTCAGCACAGTCTCATTCTTCTTGACATTCAGCCTATTCCAGTAAACTCAGAAAAACATGACTGAGAGCCTATTATTTTCTTTGTCAAGTGTTCTTAACTGTGAATCCCCAGTTTTTTATGTTAAAATGGGATCTTTGTATAAAAAGGGAGATGTTTTACTTCCGGCAAATAATTCCAAGAAAACAGAGACCTACTCCCTTTCTGTGCAATATTACAAATAAATTGGAGGGAAACAGGAAACAAAAAATCACTCTAATCCCACAACCATGATTTCAATAGTACGCAGCTGTCAAGTATTATTTTTTATAAGGAGTGTTAAAATACTTTTCATTTGTGTAGCACTTTACATTTTTAAGTGTTTTGGGCTATATATTAATTTCATTCTAATAATCATGTACATTTAGTATATGATTCTTGCTCTATCCAGAAATAATTTTTTCTGGACATATTTCCATACTGAATAGCAAATAAATATTGTTATTACTGCAAGAGAAACTTGTAGGAAGCTGATTGTATGGGAAAGATTGTTAGGTGTGTGAATGTATGGAGTTTTTAATATGTAAAGGTGATATGGAATGAGCCAGGTTTGTGTTCACTTTTGACTCTACAAAATTTCAGTCGCTGAAATTTTTCCTAAGCCATCTGGACCTCTATTTCCTCATCTACAAATGTGAATAATAATACCTATCTTGCATTGTTACTGAGAGGTTTGAGTGAAATTATGCATATAACTCATCTAGCAAGTTGCCTGGCACCTAGTACATTGGCCAAGTAATAACCCTCATTGGTAATTATAGGTGAACACAGAATCATACAGTGGGAATTTAAAGACACTCTGAGGTTCTGAAAAATCATTAATAATGTGAGTCTACTCATAGAGTTACAAGTTCTTAAGTGGGTTTTCCGAGTTAATTAGTCCTGGCCGGCTGCTGTGGTTCATGCCTGTAATCCTAGTACCTTGGGAGGCCGAGGTGGGCGGATACCTTGAGTCAAGGAGTTCCAGAGCAGCCTGGGCAACATGGTGAAATCCCATCTCTACAGAAAAAAGTAATAATTATATATATATATATTTTATATATATATATATATATATATAGAAAAATTAGCCAGGCATGGTGGTGCACACCTGTAGTCCCAGCTACTCAGGAGGCTAAGGTGGGAAGATCACCTCAGCCTGGGGAGATCAAGGCTGCAGTGAGCGATGATGGGACCACACACTCCAGCCTGGGTTACCAAGTGAGATCCAGTCTCAAAAACAAAAACAAAAACAAAAAAACTAGTAAATTGGTCCTCAGAAATCATCGGGTTAGAGTCCATCCGGGTTTACCAACGTGAAGTCATCTATTTCTTTTCTTTATGTGAATATAGGACATAAAATATCTAAAGTCATCCTATATTTAAATATAAAAGTAGCGTATAAAGGTTTCATTGTGCCAGTCTCTGCATTCTCACATCAGCTGACTCTCTTTGAGAACTGCACCGTGATATAAAACTAACTTGACTTCTGTGTCTCAAGTTTACCATTTACTTCACTAACACTGGACAATCAGCACATCCAAGTTTGGACATTCCTTTTGTCTTGATTAGAGTTCATCCTTTATATGTGTGACTTCCCTAAGTTCCTTGAGAGCAAGAGTCTAATGAAGTGTTTTGCACACCCAAACTAGGTATATAATAAATGCTATTGAACCCAAACTGATTCGAAATGGCATACTAGAAATGTTTAACTCTTATGCCATTAATTGTTCACTTTTAGGGAGTTAGGTGAATAAAAGGGATAAAAAATTAGTTACTGGTCCTTGAGTATCCAAAATCCTGAATTAAATTCCTAGCAATCTGGCTACTTGAGCAAGCTTTGACAAGTCATTTAGCCCCTCGATCTTGCTGGTCAAAAACAACCATCATCAATTCTAATTGCTCTCACTTTCTGCCAATATTCAGTGTAGCTCATGGGCTATAAATGTGAAATAAAGCTTGTGAGTCAAATTGACTTGCCTGCAGTATGAAGAGAATGACGGTAATACCTGAGACATGCTTGACTTATAACCTCTAGCTAAAAGGGCTTTCTAGAGAAGTCTGATTGGTAGTTCAGAAAATTATCTCTGCAGAGGCAGCACAGTTCTGCTGATTACACCTCAGCTTTGTGGGGTAGGTGTGAAAATGGGTGACCATGAGGTGTCACAGAAGTATGGCTCTAGCACAGTGAACCAATGAAGGGCAGGTGTACACAGAGCGGGTGCTTAGAACTTCAAGGGCACCATGGGAGGTAATTGGTAATAATGACGACAACCACTGCAAAATAGCAAGAGCCAACTTGCTGTGCTAATGGGACTCAATCTAAGGGGCTCAGTTTGAATGCATATAATGACATCAGGCTTGAGAAATTTCAGTTATCATGGTTTTCAAAAGTATTTCATAAGCGAAAAATATATTTTTTCCCATCCAGTATTCACAATGATGCTTCAAGGAAAACCATGGCTGTTGCTGTCCCTAAGGAGACACCCGCGTTGGTGGCTTCTGTCTTGGTGCCCTCTTTCTGATTTACCCTTAAAGAAAACCCCACTTCCTTCTGCCTTTTGAAAGCTGCCCAAGTCAAAGTACCTTCTCTTATGTGCTTGTTTGCTTCTCTCTTCTCCAATTAGCTATTATTATATCTTTTCCCTGGGCTCTCATAGTATCATTTTTAAACCTTGATTCTTATAAAAAAATTGTTTTTGTATTACAATATTTAAGTGCTTTTCTGTTGCCCCTAGCTAGATTAGAAGATCTTTGCTAAGCCTTGCTCATTTTGGGAGAGTTGGGAGAAGGGGTCACAATGCCTTGTCCAGTGCATGGTGGTGGGCCGAACAATTAGTTAAGTTGTTAAATAAATAAATTATTATCTACTTGAACAATTAATTGAAGTTATAATTGTATAAACTATATTGGATTCTTTTTGCTAATCTCACATGGGTGGAATGCAAAAATCTGTGGTTAAAAGAGTTGGAGGTTTTTCTCCAGACAAATGTCACTGTAAACCAAATAGTGATCATATACAGGTATTCCTTTTGTGGGCCCTCTCTTCCAAACAGCATAGATGCCATGCTTCAGGCTCTTGATTATTGCTTATTAAGAAAGAAAGAGTTCTTTAAATCCCAGCCAAACTTGGTCACAAGATCATGCAGAAGTTTAAAAATATTTGAGAAGAAGGGAAGTGTTCAAATTCATCACACTTATTTAACTAAGATCCACAGCTTCTTTGCACGCTGCAGTTTAGGCCTGGCATCCCCATTGTAATAGCAGGGGTCCTACAGAAGCTCTTCTCGGATGCTCTGGTATCAGATTCTATCCTAGGATTTCCAGTGGTGCCTTGCTAACTGTCTCCTCAGTTCCTGGCTCACCCGTTGGTCTGTTTGCAGTGCTTTGCCTGTGGACACACCTGCTGTGTCCTTCTCTCAGTGTGCTCTAGAACGGGTTTTTAACTTTTCCTTGATATGAGCATTTTTTCTGGGAATGGTGATGGAGCCATTTCCGGTAGTTGTTGAGTGTATGTTGAGTGTTTCAGTGACGTCTCAGCACCAGTGAGAGAAAACTTGCTTAGGCCTTTTTTATTGCTCTGGAAACCATTGAGAGTGCTGCTGCATCTAAAATTCAGTATTCCCTTCTCACTCAGTATCCCCTTCTCAGCCAACTGGATGCCCTTATATGCCATGTCTTGCTTATGTCTTTATTATTTGGCCTAGGGAAAGCCTAATACTTATAATAATAAACAATATGAACGTTCAATGTCAGGAGTGGGCTAGAAGATGCTGCTAGCCACACTTGCATCTTACTGATTTTGCATTTTCTCTCTCCCCACTCCCAGTTGGCCTTCTTCAGTTGGGTGCCATTAAATCTTTGAGAATGTAATTGTCATCCATTCTCCTTAAGTCTTATAGTCAAAGCTTCTGGCTGTAAAATGAATTCCATTAGTTTAGCTCTTGAGGACTACCAGTCCGATTTGTATTTTCTACAGAATATTTGGACCTGCACTAATTTTCTTTTTCTTTCTTTCTTTGAGATGGAGTTTTGCTCTGTCACCCAAGCTGGAGTGCAGTGGTGTGATCTCGGCTCACTGCAACTTCCTCCTCCAGGTTCAAGCTATTCTCCTGCCTCAGACTCCTGAGCTAGGACTACAGGCATGCACCACCATGCCCAGCTAATTTTTTGAAGACAGATGACACTACTCAAATTTAATTAGTAAAGGTCTCTCCTCTTAGATGAGACTAGGAAGCATTTTGGTTTTATCCATTTCACTCTCTGTGCTGAACTTGATGTCACATAATTGCTGATCAGTCTAACACCTTCATATTATACGTCTTTTTCAAATTAGAAAATATACTGTAATATAAAAATCAATATCAGTTCTAACAATGCATAGGAACCTTTTAGAAAGTTTAATGATATAAGTTCTAAGAACTCAACAGTGTAAAGATCTCAAGACTGTAACATTCTTAGAAGTTATTTCAACGAAAATTTCCTAAGATTGAAATGCAGAAACTTACAGAATTGAGTAAAAAGACAAAAATGTAAATACTAAATATTGAAAAGATGAAAGTTCTACCCAAATCCACTTATAGATTGAATAAAATTCAAATTTAAAGGCAATTAATTAGGGATGAGGCAAGAATCTGGGAAGAAAATTAATCTGAAGTTTGTCTGGAAAAATCAGTGGGTGAAATGAAAATATTTTAGGGTAAGGTTAATGAGAAGTAAAATTCTTTCAGTTATAAAAGTAAAGTGATAAAATAATTAGACCTATATGGTACCGATGCCAGGAATGTTATACAAAGCTATGGCAAGGCTTGAGATAATTTTATTGAAACATATTCGTGGTTATCTCATTGACTATAAAAGAAGAATTTACAATAGTTGAGATTCTTTTATGTGTAAAGTTGCCCAACAGTTGTAAGGATTAAATGAGAAACCCTCACAAAAAATTTTAAAAATAGGATGAACAAGTACTTATGTAAAATAAAAGACTCATACGATGACACCACTTGCTTCTTAAATACTTAATTTTAAAGGCAATAAATTGAACTGTTTTTTAGGATACCTTTGAAAATGACAGTATTCACTTCTGAAAACAAAGGCTGAATTCTTCTATATATGATAACAGGGAGAACAAGAAGTTTTGCCAGCTTGTATTACAGACAAAATGAAACCGGACATAGATTTCTTCACTTTAACAATAGTAATATTTTAAAAGTACCAAATTCAAGTTCTTTTTGGCTTCACTTTGGGAATGAATGCCATATTAAACCTAATTCCTATTCTTCTGGAGAGTGAGATTTATTCTTTTTGGCGTTGGTAACTCCTATTTGGAAATGAAGTCTTGACAAGGACAGCAAGCTTCTGTATCAGTTTTTCTCAGAATGATTTTGTCATGATATTTAACAGACCACTTTTTGGCCTTTATAGAATGTACTTCCCGAGCTCTTAAAAGTCATAGTCAATATATGACTGTCAGATAGAGAGGACACACTAATTAGTATCATATGCTCTCGATTTGTTTAGCATTTACCGTCGGTAAATACCTTTATCAAAACCATTATTCTGTTACTAGAATTTGTTATTTACAAACGTTGATAACATCTCCTACTGTGATTTTTTTTTAAAAGTAGGAAACAGTATATTCTGAGCATAATCAGTCCTTGATTCTCCTTGTTAAAGAAACAAAATTGAAGAAAGTTTTTTAATTCAGAAGAAAAACATTCAAATGTGTTTACTTTCATTTTTCAGACTAGAAAATCTGTATGTATAACAAGAAAATTAAAAACTGCGTTAAAAGATAGAAAATGTATTCAGATTATAGACTTTGGGCCGGGCGCAGTGGCTCAGGCCTGTATCCCAGCACTTTGGGAGGCCGAGGCGGGTGGATCACGAGGTCAGGAGATCAAGACCATCCTGGCTAACACTGAGAAACCCTGTCTCTACTAAAAATGCAAAAACTAGCCGAGCATGTTGATGGGCGCCTGTAGTCCCAGCTACTCGGGAGGCTGAGGCAGGAGAATGGCCTGAACCTGGGAGGCAAAGGTTTCAGTGAGCCGAGATCGCGCCACTGCACTCCAGCCTGGGTGACAGAGTGAGACTCCATCTAAATAATAATAATAAAAAAATTATAAACTTTGTATCAAATAATAGTTAACATAAAAGGACTTAGATATTTAGACATCTTGGTTGAAACCCAGCTTTGCCCATATTGTGATGAAAATGTGATTTCACTTCTGTGGTGGTCCTCTCCAAATCCTGTCCTCCCAGTTTAATCATGAGATCATGAGAAGAATCTCAGATGAATCCTAATAGTGGGACATTCTACAAAACATTTGACCCGTACTCATCAAAACCATCAGGGTCATTGAAAATAAGGAAAGCTTGAGGAACTGTCACAGCCAAGGAGAGCCTAAGGAGACAGGATGACCAAATGCAATGTGGAATCCTCGAGGGGGTCATGGGACAGAAAAAGAACATTAGATTACAAATGAAGGAAATCTAAATAAACCAAGGACTTTAGTCAATGATCATATTCTTGATTGAATAATTGTGACAAATGAACCATATTAATATAAGATGTTTATAAGAGGGCATCAACTGGGTATGGGACAATCAAAACTCTCTGTACTATCTTCTCCATTTTTATTTTTTTCTTTTGAGACGGAGTTTCATTCTTGTTGCCCGGGCTGGAGTGCAGTGGCGCGATCTCGGCTCACCACATCTCTGCCTCCCAAGTTCAAGCGATCTTCCTGCCTCAGCCTCTCTAGTAGCTGGGATTACAGACAGGCACCACCATCCCTGGCTAAGTTTGTATTTTGGTAGAGATGGAGCTTCTTTATGTTGGTCAGCCTGGTCTCAACCTCCTGACTTCAGGAGTGATCCACCTGCCTCTGCCTCCCAAAGTGCTGGGATTACGGGCATGAGCTACCGCGCCTGGCCTATCTTCTCAATTTTTCTTTAAATCTAAAACTATCCTAATAATGTAGTATGTTTAATAAAGAAGAAGAGAGCAACAGTGGAGTTGGATAGCACAGAATTATTATATGCTGTACTAAGCAATTTAAAACATATTTCAGTTATATTTGGAGCCTCTAAAGTATTGAGTTGTAAGATATGCACTCCAGTAGCCCTGTGAAGGCTCAGACCAGGCCAGAGGAGGCATGGTCAAGGGCTTGAATGAAGGCAACAGCAGTGAGACTGAATGGAGGTAGGAGGCAAGGTGCAAAGCAGTGGAGTTAATAGCACTTAATCCCTGATTAAGTTGGACCAGGTGGTGAAAGGAGGGAAAAGTCTACGATGATGGCTTTCAAGATGAAAATGGAGCATTGGTAAAGGTTTATAGAAGGAAGGAAAAAGACTTGAGTATTTGAAATTATCTAAGAAAAATAAATTCTGTTGAGAAAGTGTTGAGTGAGCATCTAAAAGAGTGGAGAATTTTCTGAGAAGCTGGCCTTGACTGTGTGGCTGTGGGTGTTCTGGTCTTGAGCAGATAATACTTAGAGCCTTTCTTTGTCAACCCCTGTGATGTGATCATCATCTTTTTGTAACAAGCAGTGTCAGGTGGTGGACTGACTTCTCTGAAAGTGCATCCAGGTTTCAGGGCCCTGGTGCTCCAATAAATGCAGCAGTGTACACCTTTCTAGGCTGAAAGTGACTTTAAGAGGATTGTGGATTTAGTGTACTCTTCCATATCGATTTATGCAACTCCCAACAATGTGGGTGACTGAACTGATATTGGCTGACCTTCTTCCTGCACACCAGAAACTCTTCAGAAATCAGGAATAACATACAACCTGCACACAAAAATATTAATACATATTTCCAGGGGGAAAAAAGGAAATCTCCAGGCACCAGACATGGAGAAATCGAATGCAACTTTGTTTTACATCCTTAGGCTGGATGTAGAGGAAGTTGGCATGGCATCCCTGCATAAAGCCTGGAGGCAAAGGGCAGCCCCAGCTGTGGAAAGAGCTAGAAACTCCCTGATCACTTGTTTGAGATCAGCAGAGCAACTTGCCATCTCAGGGGTCTTGGGTGAGGAAAATGTTCTCCCATGAGAAACCCAAACTCCAGACCTTCTTGAGAGTAGAGTCCAGATTTATGTATGACCTGCAGAAACCCAAGCTGAAAAAGTTAAACTGGAGACTTATGTAGAAACCCTTAGGGCCACTGCACAGGCAAATGTGACTCTTCTCTCCAGGCCCTTCCGCAAAGTTGATCATGCAAGAATCCCACAGGAAGGAAGAGAAAACCCCACTGAAAATGAGCTCAGACTTAAAAATTCCAGGTGACAAGATGAGTGAGTCACCATGAAGAATCAGCAGTTTCAACAAACAGAGTGATTAGCAACCCAGGAATTGAAGTTACTAGAGGAAACTGAATGAAAGGAGAAAATAAGGGACTCTAAAATTTGAAAAAGGAAAAAATAGAATTTCTAGAAATGAACAAGTATAGTCATTAACGTTAAAGCCTCGCAGGAGGGTTTGAGTATCTCCAGTATTGTCCGAGCACCCTTTGGATGTTTCAGGACCTGACAGACGTATTGGATACTGTATCTACAGAGAAATCTGAAAACCTGCTGCTCTGTGGAAGGGCTGTGGCTTCGGGGGGCTGACAGCATGGCACTCTTGAAATGGTTCCCTGAATTTTTATCCTGAGTACGTTTGCTTTGATTGAAAAGTATCCTATAGCTGACATTTTTAAAACCAAAAATGTCCTAAATGAGTTTACTATTCATCTTAATGATTTTCTGTTTTATGATTACAAAAAGTTTTTAAAGTCACTTTTGTCCTCTTGCTTTCATCTCCATTGGCCGTAAGGACTGACTGGATGCTTAAGGACTGCGATACCAAGGGTTACTACCTCTTAAGTTTCTATGATTCCCTGTTCCATGGGCTAAGGACTACTTTAATCTTAGGATTGGCTCCCTGGAAATTCTGCAGTAATACAGTTTTTTCTGTTATTTGTACTTGAGTCTCATTTGTCCTGCTACCTTTGCAGTTTTTGTTGTAGATTACAGTAATGCTTCCAGATTAGGACTTCACACAGATGCACATTTAACTCCCCAGTTGAAATTAGCAAAAGAAGAAGAAATTTACAAACACTTTAGTCAAAAGAAGAAGAACAGCACGATATCTGCTAATGCATATATTTTATCCTATTATTTTTTGAACTAAATTTAAAGGCAGAAAGTTACTTGTATTTATCTTTATGCCACCTAAAGTACTATATATGTGTTAGTTAAATACATTTACTGGAAGTTTTAAATAGTTCTGCATGTATAAGAAAAATAGGAATGTTAGTTGCACAACATAGCTAATTGGTTATAATTCATTTTTGGACTTCCACCCTTATCACTGGGAATAAATACCCAAAACTGCTGCTTAAATGACATTAAAATTTGTGTAAGTGAAATGATACCCCCAGAAGCCCAAGTCAACTTTTTCTTTTAAAATGTAGTAAAAACATATTTATTTGTTAAGTCTACTACTTATTTTGACTCACACACACACAACCCTAGAGAAAACTAACAATTACATTTCAAAGGCCAGAACATGTCACAAATTCTTGACCCTCATTGAATATTCTGGGTAGAATCAGGCCTGATGTAAACAGCAGGCACTTGGATTATAACTATTCATCTCCAGGACCCTCAAAAATGGCAGGGCCCTTCTCAGCCTCCGACATAAGCAAAGCCTTGCCCCAGTGTGGGAGAAGGACAGAGAGCATCTCAGAGCCAGCCCATTCCAGATACAGCCAGGACGAGCAGAAACCCTGAGGAAGTGGAAGGGGAGGGATGAAGCTAGTGCATAGCGGAGCTTGCCCATCACATCTGGGATTAAACGGGCCAGCCTGGGAGAGCTGAGCTTCTCAGGGCCCTTGATCCAGTGCACAGCCTGTGCTGGCTCTGCAGACGCTTTCTGCACATCCAGGGCCATGCTATGGATCTCCTACAGAGGATGGTATAGGCGCCAGCCTGGTGCACTGACTTAGGAAGGAGCTTTTTGTATGGCTTCAGTGAGTGCTCTGGTGAGCAATACCACCTTTGGGCCTGGGTATTTCAATGTCCTGATCTGTCCTGGCTCAGAGCTTTTGCTGTGTCCAGACTACACTTCACAATACTTGTTACCCTAGGAAGACTGGCATAGCACAGATTTCTCTCATGGTGAATGGTACCTGTGTGATGTTGTTGCCGCAGTACATGCATATGTGGAAAACTGACCATCACATAGAACATCGTTTTCCCAGAAAATGAGTTTGTCAAAAGCAATTGATTTGGTCTTGGAGGGGAAGATAAAGGCACGAGATGGCAACAGTGACTTTCCCACTGATGGTCCTGCAGAACCCCCACTAATGTGGGCCCTGGAGATGTCATCTTGTCAATATCTCAGGAGTCAGAGGAGAGGGATGCCCTCCTGTTGATAATTTTTTGACTGTCATTTTTAGAGACATGATTTCTTAAAGTACTTAAAATGGAATGGAAGAGGATTCCTGACAATATTTAACTTTTTAAAAAAGGAGAAGAGATTAAATTTTCCTGTTATTAGTTTTTCATTAACAATTCAGTTTTTAGATGTTCCTCTGTTATATATCATAGTCTAATGTGGATTTGATTATAGAATTTGGAGGACACTAGTATATTTTTCATTTTTTTTCAAAGAAAATGGATCAGAAGGAACTTACTAGTAAATTGACAGATAAGTCCCAGGATACTGATAAAAGGCTTAGAACTCAGTGGTGATTAGTAGTTGTTACAAATGAGCTACCTTTCAAGTGAATGACTGTACAATGGAACAGTCTCTTGTGTTTAAAAATGGTTTTATGTCCTTTGGGAGGCCGAGGCAGGAGGATGACTTGAGGCTAGGAGTTCAAGACTAACTTGGGCAACATAGCAAGCCCTTGTCTCTACAAAGAATTTAAAAATTAGCCAGGCATGGTGGTATGTGCCTAAAGTCCCAGCTACTTGGGAGGCTGAGGTGGGAGGTTTGCTTGAGTACAAGGTTGCAGTGAGCTATAATCGTACTACTGTACTCCAGTCTGGGTGACAGACTGAAAACCCCATCTCTTCAAGAAATAGTTTTATTTTTTTAAGTTAGAAAATAAAAATTTCATGACGTTCATTTTTAGTTGTACCACTGGTCTGTTTCCATGAAGTCTGCCATTAGGAAAGGTTCTCCAGAACTGGCCATCTGCGCCTTGGAGATGGAAGTTGACTGTTGTCTTCAGCTGCATTCTGCCGTGAGGAAGCCACGTAAATTACTGCAACACTCTCAATTTTACAATGAAATTCCTAGAAACAATAGCAGACTCCAGCTGGAATTGGTCATCTTTCTGCCAGTATATTTGGAGATTCTAAACTGGACCAGCTTGCTGAGATTATTTAGTCACCATGATGGTTTTAATATTTTCAGGGTCTCAGCCCTTTTGCAAGGGGAAGCAGATGTTGAGTTATAGCTATGAGTTTTTCAGTAGCTGCTGCTGAAATAATTACCCATCAGGAACACCACAGTCGATAGTGATCTTCATTCAAGTCTGTCTGGCAAAAATAAAGGTGACAGGAAAGTTGAGTTACTTTTGTTTGTCTGCCTAATTCTAGCATTTCAAAACTAGGACATCGGTCATGTGAGAATGCCCAGGTATACAGTTGCTGCATTTATTATGTTTCAAATTTTTACCAGTTGCCCAAACATTGCATCTCTATCCACAGTAATTCGGAGCAACCCATTAACTGTGCTCAACTTGTGAAAATAACAATAGGGACAGGAAGAGAATGCAGAAAAAAAAAAAAAGTTCAGTTTTGGATATTCTGTGCTATTTCAAGGAAAACTCTGGATAGGTATGCCTAGTAAAAGACTGGGGTTTTTCAGAAAGTATTTTAATACTGCAGAATAGGAAAAGTTATGCAGATTATTAACAATGTGAACAATTACTGCAAAAATGTAAAATATCTTAGTTATTCTTAAAATGATTGCTTAAGGAAAATGTGCCTTCCAAAAGATAGAAATCAGTTATGAAGATTAGAAAGTCTAAAGAGAAAATCGGGGTCTAGGGGAAGGGGAAGAAGAGAGAAATGTCCTTTAAGCTAGGAGAAACAAAGCCTGCAAGCAGAGATCATTTAGGGATCTCAGCCTGTACTCACAATAACTGAGGAAGGCATTTCCTCTTCCATGTGGTTATGAATTTAAAATAAATATGATCGCAATGATTGAACAACCCACATCAAATCCATCATGGCACATTGCTAGAATTTTAGTTAATAAAGTACGGGAGCCAAGCTTAGCTCCTTTTATCTCTTAAACCCCATATTCTACCTGATAGCCAATCTTGTCACCCACATTTTCATAATCTAGCTAGGATCAACCACTTCTCACCACCTTCTCTCCTGCCTGGTCCCACCACGCTTTCACCTGGATATCTCTACCTCATGGCTGGCCTTCTGGCTTCAGTTCTCCAGCAGAGTGTTCTCTGCACAAGCATCAGCATAATGATTAAAAACACAAGTCTGATCACTTCACTCTCTACTTCCCAAGGCCTTTGAGGATACTCGGAGTAGATATGGAAGCTCTTACAATGACCATACCCTAGTTGTCTGGAGCCCTGTTGCCCCCACTAAGTCTAAGTCCTGCTGCCCGGTGCCCCGGGGCTGCAGCCTCTCTAACCTTGGGTGCTTTCTTCCTGGAGAACATTGCAAGCTCCCTTTTTTCTGCCCGGGACTCTCTCCCAGTGATCACCATGCTTTAGTACCTCTCAGTGAAACCCCCTATGCAGAGCTGAACCCTTGACACTTTCTGTCCCTATTTTCTTTTCCATCACCTTCTAACATGCTACAGAATTATGTGCTTATTTATTTTGTTTATCTGTCTCACCCAACTGCAAATGGAAGAATTTTTGTCTGTTTGGCTCACAGCTGAATTCCCCAATGCCTAAGGAGGACTAGGCACTTGTAGGAACTTAATAAATGTCACATGAATGAATGAAAAAAATCTCCTACATACTTAGAATTTAACTTTTATTCATATCCCTTAGATGAAGTCTTGGAAGTAAATTTTGGTTCTGGTTCAACATCAGTTAACAGAAGTTAACACAAAATAATCAATGAAAATTGCTTTGAAACTAACACTTACTTTGGCTGTCTCTATAACCTGCCTCACTAATCATTTGAGAATGGAAAAGAAACCAGAAACTTGTCTTTCTCATCTTCAAATGAAATCTTTTTTTCTTTCTTTTTTTTTTTTTTTAATAAGGTGCACTTTCCTCAGCTGTCAAAGCTTAGCTGGACCTGTAGTTCATAGACTCCTGCCTCCATTGCCCAGTGCTTTTCCAAGTCATTAAAATTGTATAAGACATTGAGTCAGTAGGTTTGCTTTTTGCATCATGATAAAAAGAATCCTGAAAGTGTTTTTTATTTTGTTTTGTTTTGTTTTGTTTTTAATGAAGCACACCCATGTGTGCTCTCTCATGTATCTGTATATCCATGCAAAAGGGTTTGTGCTTTGAATTTATCGTATCCTACTCTTGGCAAGGAGTAAGCCAGAACATGGGGGCATGGAATATTAGGGCAGGCAGCATTTTCCTCTCTAATGTACTAGGATCCAGTAACCACAAACAAGGGTCCTGCTTAATGACCACATAACTGAGAAGCACATCACCATCATATATGTGCTTATAAACCTGAGACAGCAAATGGCTGACATCTTTGGTGTAAATTTCTCAATACAAACACAAACTAAAAATAAAGTTATTGTACAAAAATCCAAAGTACTCAAAGAATAATTATCTCCCTGTATGAATGTTTGTGTATTTATATAACTGTGCAATTTAAGAGATAGATGGATGGATGGATTAATAGATTACTCTTACTTCTGAAGACATTTATAAGTACATTTTCTAGTTTTCTACATAATGAATGTGAGAAATAGTGTTAAGAATGTATCATATACCGGCCGGGCGCGGTGGCTCACGCCTGTAATCCCAGCACTTTGGGAGGCCGAGGCGGGCGGATCACAAGGTCAGGAGATCGAGACCACGGTGAAACCCCGTCTCTACTAAAAATACAAAAAATTAGCCGGGCGCGGTTGTGGGCGCCTGTAGTCCCAGCTACTCGGGAGGCTGAGGCAGGAGAATGGCGTGAACCCGGGAGGCGGAGCTTGCAGTGAGCCGAGATCGCGCCACTGCACTCCAGCCTGGGCGACAGAGCGAGACTCCGTCTCAAAAAAAAAAAAAAAAAAAAAAAAAGAATGTATCATATACCAAAAGTAGGCTTATTATTTGAATATATTTTCTAAGTTGGCCAGAAGCAATATAATATAATTACAGTACACTTGAAATGCTAAAATGGGAGCATTTAAATTGTCAAGTCTATTATGTTGGACTTGTGTGATTAATCTTTGAGAGGAATGGCAAACAGATTTTTAATGAGTTTTAAATGCAAGACTAAGATTGATGGATGGTCCACATTCAATATGAAGACTGAGGAGTCTGCAGATGCAGGACAGGAGGGCAAGTGTGCCAAGTCCACATGTGCCAAGTCCACATGTGCCAAGTCCACATGTGCCAAGTCCACATGAGGCAGAGACAGCTTCTGATAGGTCATTTTGTTGTCTTGTTTCTTGTTTCTTTTCCTGGTGGTTGTTTATTTGCTGCAGACAGGTGTTAAGAAACACATAGATTAGAATGATAGCGGCTCATTTCTTAGTTGGCATTTATAATTATTAAAAACAACAACAACAGCACATACCATAAAAATAAGTTACTTTTGTGGACCTCAACTAATGGAATTGATTTCCCATTTATATTTTTTAAATTACTTTTTATTTTTTATGCTTTTTAGCTTTAGATTTCTTATTGATGCTTTCTCTTCATCATAACCTGTTTCTGTATTCTGCTGTTACTCTGGAGAAAAAACAATAATAGAATCTTTCTTCTATAGCTGTACCCATAATATCTAAGACTAAAGCCTGACACCACTAATGTCACTATCGGACTCCTCTCTGCTGCCATAACAGCAAAGGCAGGGAGGCTGAAGAGACCAAGGCCAGGGCTCAAGTTGAGGGGAGATGTCAGGGATGTATCAGTGCTTTACAGTAGGTCAAATCCACAGTGAAGGCCAGAAAGCCAGGCCAGGCCTATAGGAGAGAGGGCGGCTCTTCCAAGTCCTATGCCCACAAGGTCATCGAAATCAACGAAGAAAGAACCTAGACCGTAAAATGGGAACTGTGACCTTTCCGATCCTCAGTCTTTGCTCTTGGCCAGGAATGATGCCCTCTGCTTGGTGTGCTGGGCAAAACCCACAGAAGTGTGTTTAGATATCCCTGGATGATAGTGGGGGGAGGGGGAGGGCATTCATTTCTGAGCACTGAGACCAAATCTCAGGAACCCTCTGTGGAGGCCCTGAAACCACCGTGATCTGGTCACCACCTGGGGTGTCAGTCACCTCCTACCCTTGTTTTCCTCCTCAGTGGTATTTTGTCAGTTCAGAACAGACCCTAAGACTCAATATAACCTGGGTTATCAAGTACCAACTAAAATCTAATAGTGAAACTGCAGTATGAACAAAACTTTATTCTTGTGTCAATTTTTTAAGCTTTACCCAGAATTTACCTAGATGCTGCGCAGTATCTCTGAGAATCAGTGTCTCAATCCTTATTTCTTTCTAATCTTAAATTACTTATTGGATAGTAGTTTCCCTGAATGTGAGTGCAAACATTTGAAATTTTCTTAAATGTCACTCTTTTGTTTCTTTATTTACCAGAAATGTTGGCTGAACGATGCCTAAAATCCATTCCAGCTTTGAATTGTCCATAAGTTTATGATTTTTGCTCATTCGAGCTACAACATGCTCAAGATGCATTAGGTCAACCACACTGAAGGGACAGAGGTGACACATCCACACCAACCTTCACCTGGGGTCTCTGGCCTTAGACCACTGCGAGCAAAGGTCTACCACAGAGTTCATGAAACTCTACTAGATCTCTGCATCCTCCCTGGCCTAATTTTCATTTCCTGGGTTTGCAGTTACATTTACTCTCGGGTTTTTGTGAAAGGGCTGGGTTTGGACCAAGTTGCACTGTGATCTCTTGGCTTTCTGCATACATTTCCAGTTCCACATGCACCTGAGATGGTACAGTGCTTCACTTATCTATGTGTGCCTGTCCCTTCAGCGCACATTTGTTCAGGACATTTGTTCCACAAACTTTTAGAGGCTCAAGATTCACCAGTAAAAACAACAACAAAGTCCCTGCCTTCATGAGGGTTACACCTAGTGAGGGGAGACAAAAAATAAAGAACCAGAAAGAACAATGAAGCAGGACTAGGGGGGAAAGTGAAGGGAGGGTTCATTTATTTATTTATTTATTTTTCCAGACAGAGTCTCACTTTGTCGTCAGAATGCAGTGGTGCGATCTTGGCTCGCTGCAACCTCCACCTCCCGAGTTAAAGCAATTCTCTTGCCTCAGCCTCCCGAGTAGATGGGACTACAGACGCATGCCACCACGTCCAGCTAATTTTTATATTTTTAGTAGAGACCGGTTTCACCATGTTGGCCAGTATGGTCTTGATTTCTTGACCTTGTGATCAACTCACCTCAGCCTCCCAAAGGACTGAGATTACAGGCGTGAGCCATGGTGCCTGGCCAGCGTGCAATTTTATATGCAGTAGTCAGCTAAGGTAAAGTGATATTTGAGCAGAGCACTCTAGGGAGAAGAAAGGGAGTGAGCTGTATCTGAGGCAAAGTAGTAGGGTGGCTGGCGCAAGGGCGCTGGGTTAGTAGAAGGAGATCACCCAGACTAGAATAGCCTGAGCGAGGGCCAGATCCAAAAAGAAGCAGAGAAATGCACAGGGGCCCCCAATGGGGGTAGAGCATCACTCAGTTAGTGGGGACAGCATAGTAGAGAACAGTAGAAGGTGCATGTTTTTGGTCCTCATATGTAAACACACTTCTCAGAATTAAAATATGAGTGATGTCTAGTGTCTCAGCATTTAGGTTATTCAGATATACATCAAATTTAGAAATTGGCTGGATAATTACAATCAATGCCAGATATTACATGTTAATTCCAAGCTTTATTCCTTGCATTTCTTCCATTGGCTTTCTCTCATAGGGCATCTGTTTTCTCTTTGTTCTTGGATAATTTTTTCCTGAGATAGTTTGAATTCTGTCAATAGTCCCGTGATCTGGGTGAGATGTAAGATTTTTGTGGGTTGTGGGCACACACTGCCATGGTCTCGCCTATGTTGGAGGCTCCCTATGAGTGTATTTGTAGACTGGATTGTTGAGGACAGCATGTGTTGAAGACAAGACCATTAAATCTGTTACCAAAGGGGTTTAAGAGCTCTTTCCATTCCAGTCAGGTGATCTTGTCAACACGATAGGCAAATATTATTGTGTGAGAAAGGTTCAGCTTCATCAAAATACTAAGCATGAATTTTGCAACGTAAGAATAGTCATTTAATCAGATTACTTGAGGCATTAACCATCAGACACTATCAGTACGTTGACCACAAGTTCGTGAGACGTGAGAAGAATGTAGGTTCTGAATTCATTTGTAGGTACTTAGAACTTGACATTGATCTAAATGTACTTATAAAATTGTAAAATATTAAACAAATACAATCTTGACTAAATGCACTCTGCCAAAGTGTACCCACAACTCCTTCCGTGTAGAAATATACCAAGGTTTCATTGTCATTAGTTTTAAAGTTTTAAATAAAGTATATTTTAAAATGTCCTTCTGCAGGCTTTTGGAATTCATGATATATAGGGAAGACATAGTTTCTTTGTCTGGTAGACACATAAAGGAACTACCTGGAAACATTTCGTATGCTTAGAACGGACGTACTTAGCAGCATGAAAAGTCAGGCAACTTTAAGTCTGTCCCCTTATGTGGTGCTTTTGTTCTTGTCTTTAGAAGGGGGCCCAAAAACCAATTATCTTTATCTTTCAATATATTGTATTTAATAAGACAAAACAATACCTTTCCATTGAATTCTTCGAGTAGAGTCTCCTATGCTGGGGTTTTAATATGAAGACTCTACTTATTTTTCTACATAAACTGGCAAATTTCAGACTGCCACATTGTTTGCAGAAGTAAGATCTAAATGAAAATCTAGAACTCTTGTCTTCATATTCTAAAGATAGAATGATTTTCATCATCAACAGCATTGTTGTACTAAATCCTTTAAACTCTTTAACTCTGTAAACTGTAATATAACAACAATAACAACAAAAACTTGTAATAGCCACTTAATTGGTGTCAAGCACCCTGCTAAGCAATTTCTGTGTATTGCCTCATTTAATTTTCACCTTATTTATTGATTCCTTATAAGAAGTCATTGAGGGCCAGGTATGGTGGCTCGTGCCTGTAATTGCAACACTTTGGGAGGCTGAGGTGGGAAAATTGCCTGAGCCCAGAAGTTTAAGACCAGGGTGGGGAACATGGCAAAACACCATCTCTATCAAAAAAAAAAAAAAAAAAGAAAAGAAAAGAAACAAGTGTGGTGGTGTGTGCCTATAGTCCTAGCTAATCCAGAGGCTGAGGCAGGATGATCTATTGCTCTATTGCTTGAGTCCAGGGACTGCAGGCTGCAGTGAGCCATGATTGCACCACTGCACTCCAGCCTGGGCAACAGTGATACCTTGTCTCAAAAAATAAAACAAGGCCGGGCGCTGTGGCTCACGCCTGTAATTCCAACACTTTGGGAGGCCGAGACGGGCGGATCACGAGGTCAGGAGATCAAGACCATCCTGGCTGACACGGTGAAACCCCGTCTCTAATAAAAAAAAAAAAAAAATACAAAAAATTAACCAGGCGCAGTGGCAGGCACCTGTAGTTCCAGCTACTCGGGAGGCTGAGGCAGGAGAATAGCATGAACCTGGGAGGCAGAGCTTGCAGTGAGCCGAGATCCGGCCACCGCACTCCAGCCTGGGCAACAGAGCGAGACTCCGTCTCAAAAAAATAAAATAAAATAAAACAAAAACAAATATTTGAGTTAGACCAGCACCATAACCTCTGCTAAAGTTGTGCCTTATGAATCTCCAAGAGGGAAGTAGAACTGAAGAACTAACAGGGTGCAACTATTAACATCTTGTAGAACTTCTGTTCTCCTGGTCTCATTCAGAAAAAATAATGAACTAGAGACGCAGGATTTGCTCTCTTCCTGGTTTCCACCTCTGCCTTCCCAACTGTGTCTCCTCAGACACTAAAGTTTCCATTAGGAGATTGCACATCCTCAAGGGTCCACCTGAAAGTTGCCCGGCCATGAGGCTCATGCGGAAATGGACTTTGGACAACTCATTCCTGCTTCTATTTTCCAGGATTGCCATGTTCATAATTTTCTCATGGCACACTTACTCTGAATCCATCAGTTGGTGTGGACTTCACTCCCATCCTGTGTATATAAACTACCCAATCCATACCTCAGCGGGTTATGGAACAACTGTCATGGAAGTTGCCCAGCATGTTCCCCTGGGCCTGTCTTCCTCTTACATATCCACAGTCATATATTTTAGCTTTTAAGTGAGCAAATCTCAGGGCATTTCCTGAGTAGACCCATTGGTGAGGACTAGAGAGAATGGAGAGGTGAGGAGTTGAATTACTTAGTAAGATGCTATTTTGTAGGCGGTCGCTAAATGCTAGAGACTGTTTTGGCTCTTTACATATGAACTCATTTAATCTTAATAACATCTTTAGATCCATACTGTTATCATGTCATGAAAACATGCTCAGCTAGTAATTAGCAGAGCTGGAATTGAGCTGAAGGGTCAGACTTCAGAGCCCATGCGAGTAAGACTGCAGTCTCTTGCGTCTCATCAGCCATCACGGTTGCTGAGTTTCTAAGGGAGTTAGGAATAGAAGGGGAGAGCCCATGGACTGCAGTCGACAGCTATCATGGAATGAGTTGGAAGCAGGCAAAGAACTGATGGGCCATGTTGTTGGGTCTTGAAGTCACCCATGATGATAGCAGAAATCTGCTCTGCCGGATCCCACACAACAGTGTCCTGTGCATGGATAGAGAGATGGTCAAAAATGCCTGCCTTTTGAGAATAATCCAGCACAATCCTGAGGAGCTACTGATAATTTATCTCGATTTCTGCCAATGAAGACTCAAGGAGTGTACAGATTTTTTAAGACTATGAAGTAGAAAAAATGCCAACTACAGAGTGAAGAGTCCTGGCCCTGCCACTCTCTAGCTCTGTGACATTGAACAGATGAGGTCACCTCTTATTATCTTAGAAATAGTATAATACTACAGAGGATGTCATGGGTTAATGTGATGACTTAAGTCAATTGTCATAGAAATGTAATGTTTCATTAATATTGTTTCTCCATCATGCTGCTGATATATATAGCAATTCTACTTCCAGAAAATTCCAAGTTTTGAGATTACCTGGGCTCATGTGATCCTTCTGCCTCAGCCTCTGAGTAGCTGGGACTAGGGGCATGCACCACCATGCCTGGCAATTTAAAAAAAATTTATGTAGAGACAGGGTCTCACTATGTTGCCCAGGCTGGTCTTAAACTCCTGGACTCAAGCAGTCTTCCCACTTCAGCCTGTCAAAGTGCAAGGATTACAGACATGAGCCACCTCACCTCACTCTCAAAGATTTGTTATAAAAAAGAAATAAATAAGGTGAAAATTAAATGAGACAATATACAGAAAGTGCTTAGCAGAGTGCTTGACACAAATTAAGTGGCCATTACAAGTTTTTAATTTTATTATTGTTGTTATTTTACAGTTTACAAAGTGAACAAGTTTAGACAGGTTAGTACAATTATGCTGCTGGTGATAAAAATCACGGTCTTCAGAATACGAAGACCAGAATTCTAGATTTTCATTTAGATCTTACCTCTATAAACAATGTGGCAGTCTTAAATTTGCCACTTTATGTAGAAAAATAAGTAGTGCCTTCATATTGAAACTCCATTATAATAAATTCTACTTGGCAGCATTCAGTGGAAAAACACAATATATTGAAAGCTTTATCTTTTAATATTTTTTAATCTTTTTAACAATTTTTCTCCTTTTTAAAGCCAAGAACAAAAGCACCAAATAACGTGATAGTTCCCATACCTTCTCCCTGGATATACTTTTGGAAAATATAATTTATGATAGAATTTTTGAATAACAGAACATGTTTGAGGCAACCTTCCCAGGTATTGGGGTTGAAATGTAGATGTGTGCAACTGAGGACATGAGAAGAATCTCCTCAACTCACGTGATGTAGTTTTCTGCTGGGTCACAGCACCTGTGTCTGGACACAGATGTGAAACTAGAAATCTACACCTAACTCATGTTGCTGTAAATGAAATATCAGATAAAACTAGAGGGTGATTTTTAAATGATTCTCTATTCCATCTCCATTATGCCCTCTTGCACAGCAAAAAAGGCATCAAAAAGGCAAAAACACAAAAGTTTATATGTGGGTCAAACCAATATTGTCTCCTTGATGCAGGGAGGAAAACCAAACACAATCCTTCTTCCCTTGAGGCACATCAAGAAGTAGCAGAACCCATAACAGTCTATTGCCCAGATGATTCAATTAGATGATAAATGAGTGACGGTAATATGCAGAGATTGGTCCAAGTGAGGAGATACTGAAATGTAACGTGCAGTGTTGGGCATGCTCTGCAGTGCACATAGTAATTTGTAGAAATGGATAAAAGTTCTGCTGCCTTTAATTGTGTTAATTTAGGAGTACTCCTTCTCATGGTATATGAAAGACTTCATTTTTCCTAAATAAATAAATAAATGCATGCCCATCCCCATTGGGGAAGATTTATGCTCACAGAATCTAACAGCATAAGTAATCTTGTGTTATTTCTCAAAGGCGCCTGAGCAAGCATTCTTGGTTTGCATGGAAAACAAAATGCTCTTATTATATATGATTGCTTTAATTCCGAGCAAAAAACAAACAAACAAACAAAAAAAAAAACCTTCTTTTATAAGTATTAGTTACCATTATCTAAAGCAAAATGTCATCTTTTTTCATCCACTTATTTTCTCTCCTGTTAGGAAGGTATGATCACTTCTTGAATGACAAAATGATTGATTTTAAACCAACACCTCAACAACTAAAAGGCAGAAGGCAGGAAGCAGGAGGAATTGACTCCCAGAGAACTTTCTAAGCTGTCTCTGAAGAGAGACATAAAAGGTCATCTCTTGCCATTTAATCTGAAATTTCTGGTGTATGCTTGGAAATCAAAGTCAATATGAGTCCCATAATGAGAGGGTAGGGACGCGCCAGCTCTGTTTCGGGCATTGTGCTTCACATAGATACACATGGATTGAACAAATTATTTCCACCCACAGTGGAAAGATTATGATCATAGTGTATGCACCATGCGATTATGTGAATCTGAAAATCATTAAGTTGGGACCCAGATAATAGTATTTTCAGTATACTTGGCAAAATAAATATGTTGTTTGCACTATGCATCACCTTGGCAACACAAATGGAAAATGGTACTGATTTTCTCTTACGACTCTCCATCTGAATAAAGTAGCTTTCTGTACCTACTTCAGTTCCATTTTTCAGTCCTATGTTTGGCCTTTTTTACTATCAGTCTTTGAATGGTTTAAAGGATCTAGTGCTATGCATTCTTCCTAAGCCAACCCAAAGAAACAACCAAAAACCCAGAAGTTTCCATCTGTCCCGTCCAGCCTTAGACCTTAAATGAGTACTTCCAACTTCAATGTTACATTGCAAAAAAAAAAAAAAAAAAAAGAGTTAAATTACTTGCCAGCATTCCATTTTCTCTCTCTTTTTTAATGTTTTCTTTTTAATTTTTTCCTTTTTTTTTTTTTTGAGACAGACTCTTGCTCTGTCGCCCAGGCTGGAGTGCAGTGGCGCGATCTCGGCTCACTGCAAGCTCCGCCTCCCGGGTTCACGCCATTCTCCTGCCTCAGCCTCCCGAGTAGCTGGGACTACAGGCGCCCGCCACCATGCCCGGCTAATTTTTTGTATATTTAGTAGAGACAGGGTTTCACCATGTTAGCCAGGATGGTCTCGATCGGCTGACCTCGTGATCTGCCCACCTCGGCCTCCCAAAGTGCTGGGATTACAGGTGTGAGCCACTGCGCCCTGCCCAGCATTCCATTTTCCAATACTCAGACATATTTTTTCCGATTTTTAAGAAAGAATCCAAATGATGTCTCTTCTGGAAAGAAAGAAAAAAAAAGTTAGGTGCGGTGGCTTACACCTGTAATCCTAGCACTAGCACTTTGGGAGGCTGAGGTGGGTGGACTGCCTGAGCTCAGAAATTCGAGACCAGCCTGGGCAATATAGTGAAGCCCTCGTCTCTAGTAAAATACAAAAAATTAGCCGGACATGGTGGTGTGCACCTGTAGTCCCAGCTACTTGGAAGGCTGAGGCACAGGAGAGGATTGCTTGGAACCAGGAGGCAGAGATTGCAGTGAGCTGAGATCGTGCTACTGCACTGCAGCCTGGGCAACAGAGCAAGACTCTGTCTCAAAAAAAAAAAAAAAAAACTTTCTGTTATGAATATCCTATTACATTATGTCTTGTGAGTGCATAGCACAGACCAATCAAAAAATCCCTCTAAACAAATATTTGATTTCTATCAATAAAATTATTTTTGAAAATATACAAATATTATGTTAATGAATTTAATTTTTTATTATTTACTCTTTTTTTTTTTTGGACATGGAGTCTCACTGTGTCACCAGGCTGAAGTGCAGTGGCGCAATTTTGGCTCACTGCAACCTCTGCCTCCCGGGTTCAAGCAATTCTTCTGCCTCAGCCTCCCAAGTAGCTGGGACTACAGGCACACACCACCACGCCCAGCTAATTTTTATATTTCTAGTAGAGATGGGGTTTCATCCTGTTGGCCAGGATGGTCTCCATCTCTTGACCTCATGATTCACCCGCCTCGGCCTCCCAAAGTGCTGGGATTACAGGTGTGAACCACCGCACCTGCCCTATTATGTTTTCATAAGTAGAATCCTAATATCATCTAAGAAGTATTATAGAAAATATAGGAAAACTCATGTGGAGAGGAACAAAGTAAATAATTTGCTGCTAAGAACAGTTAATTCTGCCTGTTGGTCTTTTTAAATATGTGAAATCCTATAAAGTGTTAATATTGATAGAATAAATTTGTATTTCTGTAACACTCCGTAAGAGAATGAGTTTCAGATCTTCATAAGACAATCCACTTTCTGTTAAAAAGTTATGGTATTGTGTATTAAATGACTTTCAAGAAGAGTAGTATAAATCCTGGAGAAACTAATAGAATAATTTTCAAAAGGAAGAGTACAAGTATATATGCATGAAAAAAAAAAGAGATTCATGTTACATCTTTATCTGATGCAAAGCAAAATGCCTAAAGTACAAATGCAATTCTGAATTTGTTTTTAATAAGGGTTTTCTTTTTGGAGAATATATCATGGCTGATAATACTAGGTTATATATTCTCTGAATATACTCAAACCGAAACGGAGCCTTTCAGATGGAAATCTCTTCTTATTTGTCATTAATGATTCTGAGCTTCCTGATAGTCTGATACTCTGAGTCTCTGATATTTCGGCTGAAACCTCCTATGATTTACAATAAGCAATGAAAAATTTTCCAGTGATTGGATTATTGTGGGAAAATGGAAAAGAAATTTTGACTAGGTCTCAATAACTCTGGAAATGACATAATTTCACTTTCTTAAAATACCCTGACTCCAACAAGAGCTGATGTGTTTTGCCAAACATTGGGACAGCTTCTAGTGCTGCAGCCATATATGTTATTGTTGATAACATGGATTTTAGTCTTAGAAATCAGCCTCTGATATTAGCTATCGCCACCATCTCACATTCAATGGGATGGTGCTAATGATTTATTAATAGAGTAGTTGTGTCTGTTAAGAATTAGAAGCTGTGTTTTAGGAGAGAGGCATCTTGCGGAGGGCACAGGTTTTGAAGTCTCTCAGATTTGGTTTTAAACTTCAGCTGCCTTTGCCACCTTCTAGCTCTGTGGTCTTCGGTGAGTCACGTTAGTTCCTCAAAGTGTGACATGGAGATCATGCCACTTGCTTGTCAGGGTAGCCAAGAAAGTCTAAGAGGTAAATATACTGTACGTCAAACACAACAGGAACTCATCACTGTAGCCATCATTGAGTAACATTGATGAGTGTGATGTAAGATTTTTTTCTTAGGGTGAAGTTTTTCTTCACCCTAAAATTGATCAGTGTCATATACATATATTAGGATAGATCTCAAACATATGTACTTCAAACAAATTTGTGCACATATTATGTGTGTTTCAGATTCCAAAATTCTTCAATTTTAAATTAACTACATCCAAAGAAGTTTAGATTCTATGCTGAAGTATTTTTTTCTTTCTGACATCAACCTATATTTTATAAATTACTGGGTGAAGATTCGAATGCCTGTTTGTGAACAGGCTACCTAGAATGAATAGTTAGAATGAAAAGAATCTTGAACAATCTCAGTGTCACTCAGCATCTATCTGTATTTTGATGTCTCTACTAAAAATAGAAAAAATTAGCCAGGCATGGTGGCGGGCGCCTGTAGTCCCAGCTACTCGGGAGGCTGAGGCAGGAGAATGGCGTGAACCCGGGAGGCGGAGCTTGCAGTGAGCCGAGATTGCGCCACTGCACTCCAGCCTGGGCGACAGAGCGAGACTCCGTCTCAAAAAAATAAAATAAAATAAAATAAAATAAAAAAATAAAAAAAATAAAAATTTATAAATCAAACATTGTGAGGTAATGGTATTCATCCCTGAAATCCAGAGAGCTCTGTGTGTTTTAAAAGAACTGAGCTGCAGAAAGTGGATTTCCTGGGAGGAAGGAGCACCTTTACACATGTTTAGCTCTTCTCTGGACATCAGGGTTTCCAGTCACATTTTTTAAAATTGTTTTTTCGACATTTCTAAGAGAAATTATAAAATTTTATTCTTACTTTGGGGTGTATTTTCCATAGCGACTCAATTTCTCTTTGTGGAGCATGAAGCTCATTTCTGTTTACCAATGGAGTCTCTTCATTAACTCAGGGGCTTGTGATAAAACTATATCAACCATAGTAGTTGAAAACCCAGGATTAAAAAGGCAAATATTGAATTGCATTTGCCCTTTTTATTGATGTTCAATAGCCTGACTTTTCAACCTATCCACCTATCTAGATATTTAGCCCACAGAGCTGTAGTAATTATTATCTGTGCAGACATGTGACATTATTAAAGTAAGCTAATCCATTTTCAAAAAGTTTCTTCCTGAAGCATGTTTAGCCTTAAAATTTACAATTATGCCTTGGTTGATTCTTGTAATCACCATGCAATGTATGTACCATCGCTGGGGAAAACAGCAAAGGAAAGTGGTCTTTGGAATTCCATGGTTGCCAGTTGCGTTTATTTGGGTATAAACAAGTAAAGGATAATGCTAAGTAGAAGCATATGCCACTACATTTATTGTTTGTTAATGAAAGAATGTGTTATTCACATGTGTTGTTCAGTATGAATGTCTTAGTCAATTTCCTCTCTCAAATTAAAAATAGGCATGTTATAGGATTTAGCAAACACATCTTGAATGTGTGAATTATGTAAATAAAAATAATATTGAAACTGCCTTTCATAATAAAGAATGTGTCATTAGAATTTAATATTTTAGTCTAACGTTATTGTAATCCAGGTTGAGTATCATTTATCCGATATGCTTGGTACCAGAAGTGTTTCAGATTTCAGATTTATTTGGATTTTGGAATATTGACACTATACTTACCAGTAGAGCATTGGAAATCCAGAAATACAAAATGCTCCAAGGAGCATTTCCTTTGAACATCATTTCAAATTTTGGAGCATTTCAGATTTTGGATTTTGGGATGAAGATGCTCAATCTGTATTATTTACTATTGCTAGGATAGTTGCACATTTGTGTCTTTGAGCACACATAGTTGGAGGTGAATAATTATATTGTGGTTGGTTTGGTTTTAGAGCTCTTGGTTCTAGGTGGGGCTCTGGTGCAACAATAGGGTGATGTTGGGGTAATGTAATGCCTAGAAACTTTTAACTCTTATATTAAATATAACTTTTTAAATATGTGATTATATGGGAAAAAATATTGACAAAAATGTTAAGGGACAAATACTACATACACCAACAATACACACATGAAAAACAGTGTCTCTGGTTAATTTTTATGTTCGTATTTCATATTTATACCTTTGGTTGTGACATATGGTTAATTTTTATATAAAATATAAATTTAGAATTTTTAAAATTTCTACGCTTGCATGTTATGATTTGATAGTCAGACCAAAAGAGATTGCCTAAACTAAATTCACTCTCTATAATTGATAAATGATTGAACATATTTTTTGTCCAAAACTGTGAAGGAACCTGCCCATAAAATGGCTGCTTTGGAACACACTTTTAAGATTGAAATCAGTCTCTTTCCAGAAACTCCTGTTTTGCCTTAAAGCTAGATGAGGCCTTGCAAAGAAGCCTGCTGTGCACTGAGTAGTAGTGGCACAAAGCTGAGGATTTGCCGGCCTCAATTCCCCTGTCCTAAGACATTGGGTGAATGAATGTGATAATTGACAATACAACACCCTTCATCAATGTGAGTCATTTTTAAGAGACTTAAGTTTACTCATTGGCACCCTCACTGAAGGCACGACTGTTCTATTGCATGGTGCAACATACAGCTCAACACTCGAGTCCTAGGAATGTTTATGGTGACATACGGAATAACAGCTTCTATAGATTTTATGATAGAACCTACCAATAGCACCTTTGACAGATCCCGGTTTCACATGGGGAGGAGCCCAAGGAGATCTCAGCAGTGGGATTTACTACATGGTAGAGAAATGTCAGAAGCAACCCATTTTACATGAATGATTCGTAGGTTGAGAGCCATTGAAGCCAAGATCTGAGAAAGGTGAGGAATATGGACAGTTCAGTGTAGACAAGCCAGCCCTTGCTAAGTCCGAAAAGGGCTTTTCTTACCCTCAATTTATTCTAATTCTAAAAAAAGTAGGGCTTTTTCAGAACTTCTTGGAATGAAACGGTAACAGATCACAGTGTCTAGCAACTGTACAGATGATGAATTCCTTGGACTGACATTTTATTTAGAAGATCCAGGGAAAGCTTTCTTATGTACGGTGCAACATTTACTGAATGTCTGTGTGCCAGACACGGCAGTAGATGCTGAGAGTACAGCAGTCAACAAGAGAGAAACTATCTTCACTCTGAACGAGATTACATTCTAGTTAAGGAGGCAGATTATAGGTAACTGAGCAATAAATTATAAAATTTCATATAGAAATAAGGGACATCTAAAAAAGAAATCAGAATTCTTTCATCTTCAAGTAACAGAGAAACGAATACAAGTAATTAATTTGTCTTCTTTTGAGGGGACAACGTGGACGGGGGGCTTTTTGAGTGTGCTCCCTGCTGTCATTATTCCATAATGTGCAACCTCCATCCCTGTGATCCTCAGATGGCTGCCAGCATTTATAGGGCCACCTGCTAAGCGTTCATGTTAGGTAGGAGACACTAGCATCTTGATGAAAGGCTGATCCAAATCTTGTTGGACAGCAGAGCAGCCAATGACAATGTGATTTTTGGCTAGGATAATGCAGCCACATGTGCTTATTGTCAAAGCCTAACGATGTTGAATTCTGCCATGAATTCACTGTTCATTTGAAACAGTTGATCAATTAATTTGCTTTCAAATACAGGGACAATGAAATGCTAGTGAGACAAAAGCATAGGTTTCTCTTATAGACATTTATATCGGTAAAGAACCTTGAAATAAAGGAATGGTATTTTTAGACAACAATGGAAACATTTATGTATATGACCTCATAATTAGCAAGAAAAATAAATTGTGTTTTGATTGGAATTCACAGCAATTGAAAATTTTAGATAGCTAGACAATTGTGTTTCTTTTTTGTTTGTTCATTCTTAGAGTTTACTCACAACTGAGCCCAAGTTCTAGGATTAATAAAAAAAAAATTATGAGGCCAGGTGTAGTGGCTGATGCCTATAATCCCAGCACTTTGGGAGATTGAGGTGGGAGGATCACTTGAGCTCAGGAGTTCAAGACCAGCCTGGACAACATAGTGAAACCCCATCTCTACAAAACAAACAAACAAACAAACAAAAACCATAAAAAGCCAGGCTTGGTGGTGCATGCCTGTAATTCCAGCTACTTGGGAGGCTGAGGTGGGAGGAGCACTTGAGCCCAGGAGTCAGAGGTTGCAGTGAGCTGAGATCGCACCATTGCACTCCACCCTGGGCAACAGAGTGAGATCCTTTTCAAAAAATATATACGTTTCAGGCAAGAGAATAATGTAAACACAAGCATTTTCAATACTTTAATATTTGTAATTAAAACTTGAGAAACCAAACTGAGATGTTTTGCTTATATTGGTATAGTAGCCCGTGGGCCGTAACAAAATTATTTTATTTAAAAACAACAACAAAATACACACACACACACGCAGAGACAATAAAACGTTAATAAAACAATGTAACCTAACCTCCCTGAAAGGCTTGAAATATCACGATAATACTCTGTCGTTTTTTTCTTGGCTTGTGGGTAAGGATGGATATAGCACATTTATTGGCTACTGAATTTTTTTTTTCTTTTTTGGCTACTGAATTTTTTAAAGTAATTTTTAACTAATTTTTTAAATAATTTAAACTAATTATATAACAAATTTAGCACAAAAATTCGTAACCTCAGTATTCCAAACTAATATTGTACATCTCATATCATTATTAAAGTTACACATTCTCATTAGTTTTGTGTAAATTGTTTGGTATAACCAATATCAGCAGTAACAATTGAACAGCACAGCTAGTCCTCAGATGTGCACATCTGAGGAGAAACCACGATTTTGTGAATCTGCACACCGACTGATCCTTCACCTTCATTTCCTCCACTCGGAAGATTCTCCCTCTCCCTTTGCAGAACACTTGCCCAAGCTTTGATTTAGGGGCCAGTTTCAACTCCCAGTTTCTATAACTTCATTCTCAGGAAAACTGAATATGATATATTAGCGTAGATCAAACCATCTCTAAGCAGCTTACATTGTTAATGTACACAACTAGTACATCAGGCAGTCAAGATTCATGTTCATGGGATGTGATCACAAAGCAGTTTTCTTCAGTTCATACTATTCTTTGAAATGTATTCAGTGGGAGAAACACCTTCCTTGGCCCCTGCTATTCAGGTCATAACAACCACCTGAGTTGTTGAAATAGCAATACGCTTCTGTCTGGGTGGACAGTAGCCATGTGCCCTGTGTACACAGCCCCCATCCACCCTCAGGGACGGGCCATCCGGATTCTCCCTTATGCTCTGAGCCTCCCAACTCTCTAAGTTTCAGCAACTAAAAGGCACAGCAGGTGGCCTCCAGGGACATCTTTGACATGGCTGATGTCTGTTGCTGTTGACTGGTGCGCATGCCACACAGGTTATTCACTATTTTGAATATTTGGGTAATAAATACTTTTTTTTTTTTTTTTTTTGAGACGGAGTCTCGCTCTGTCGCCCAGGCTGGAGTGCAGTGGCCAGATCTCAGCTCACTGCAAGCTCCGCCTCCCGGGTTCACGCCATTCTCCTGCCTCAGCCTCCCGAGTAGCTGGGACTACAGGCGCCGCCACCTCGCCCGGCTAGTTTTTTGTATTTTTTAGTAGAGACGGGGTTTCACCGTGTTAGCCAGGATGGTCTTGATCTCCTGACCTCGTGATCCGCCCGTCTTGGCCTCCCAAAGTGCTGGGATTACAGACTTGAGCCACTGCGCCCGGCCAATAAATACTTTTTAAAGTTACTTTAATTTTTAAAGCATTGTCTTAATTTGATACTTATCATTCATATTCCCTTATCATAGTCAAAGCTGCTGATTTCATTCAAAGTTACAGCTATTTACACTCCCTCCAGATAAGGTGATTTTTTATATATATATACACATATATATGTATATATATATGACATCTCCCTCTGTTGCTCAGGCTGGAGTGCAGTGACAGGATCTCAGCTCACTGCAACCTCCGCCTCCTGGGTTCAAGCAATTCTCCTGCCCCAGCCTCCCGAGGAGCTGGGATTACAGGCACTCACTGCCCTATCTGGCTGATTTTTGTGTTTTCTAGAGATGGGGTTTCACCAGGTTGGCCAGGCTGGTCTCAAACTCCTGGCCGCAACGGATCCGTCCGCCTTAGCCTCCTGACAGATAAGGTGTCTTATAGAAGGTACTTTTTGTTGTCGTTACCTGGGAAGGGGCTTAAAGAACCCTCCAGAGATGTGTATGTGTGTGTGTGTATGTTAGAGCCATTGAGGACTGAGGTAGGGGGATAGGGAAGAAAAGACACCAGAGAGTTGCGAGGAGCAGTAAAGTTCCAGAACAGCTGGCACTATTGTAAGCTGGGCGCCCAGCAGGAACACTCCTCTGCTCCTAGTGCTGCGACCGCCATCCTTAAGAAACTTTTATCCACAACTCGCTTGCTCAAGTGGCGTGCTGTCTCCTAGCCTGCCACCTGCTCCTTCTGTAACTCAGCTTCTCTCCGCAGGGGCCGGCCCAGGTGCGTCTTACCCCTGTTGATCTCCAGAGATTCACATTCCTTTTCCCACAGCTGTGGCATACAGACTGAACCCAGCACAGACGCTTCTCCTTCAGGCCTTCAGGCAGCATGCAGGCAACCTATCTTGTGCAACCTTTAGTTTTTACAGTTCCAAGTCAGAATCTGAGACCCCTGTGTCACCTCAAGTCGTCTCCACACTCGTGAAGACATGTGAAGGCATCTCCCAGAGGAACTGTGAGCATAGCAAATCGTAGGCTGGCTCTTAGCACGTCCTGTGATATACAACAGCCCTACCCACATGCCATGGCTCAGAGGATGTCACCTGACCACTCTTCACGCTGCTGGAGTAGCAGATCCCGACCCTCCCATGAATCTGGGAGAAGAACTGGAGTCATTGCTCGCATCACTAATGACTACTGTAAGTCAAGCTACTGGTTTCATTAAAATGTTGCATGTAGGACTGGGCACGGTGACTCAAGCCTGTAATCCCAGCACTTTGGGACGCCAAGGCAGGTGGATCACTTGAGGTCAGGAGTTCGAGACCAGCCTGGCCAACATGGTGAAACCCCATCTCTACTAAAAAATACACAAATTATCCATGTTTGGTGGTGCACATCTGTGGTCCCAACTACTCAGGAGGCTGAAGCATGAGAATCTCTTGAACCCAGGAGGCAGAGGCTACAGTGAGCCAAGATCATGGCACTGCACTCCACCCTGGGTGACAGAGTGAGACTCTATCTCAAAACAAAAAACAAACAAAAAATTTGTATTAGGTTTGCACCTTATTTTGGTATCTGATCCACGCTACCTGTCTGTGTCCAAATATCTATTTAAATACTCTGTTACATTTACGTTTAATTGTTGAGAATGACTGCATTTCAAACCAACATTTTACTTTAGAAAATTGGTTTCCTGCTGGGCACAGTGGCTCACGCCTGTAATCCCAGCACTTTGGGAGGCCGAGGCGGGCGGATCACGAGGTCAGGAGATCGAGACCATCCTGGTTAACACAGTGAAACCCGTCTTTACTAAAAATAGAAAAAATTAGCCGGGCGTGGTGGCGGGCGCCTGTAGTCCCAGCTACTCGGGAGGCTGAGGCGGGAGAATGGCGTGAACCTGGGAGGCGGAGCTTGCAGTGAGCTGAGATAGTGCCACTGCACTCCAGGCTGGGCGACAGAGAGAAACTCCGTCTCAAAAAAAAAAAGAAAATTGGTTTCCGTATTATTTATGGAACTTACTGCTTAATGAAACTCTGCATGCACTGTAGAATACTCACTACTGACTTCCAGCAGTTTGACCTAACCAGCCCCGCCATACGATTATTTTGTCAAAATTTCCTCCCTCTGGCTGAAAGCCTCCATAGGTGGGCTTTTATTGGTGTAAATTTTTTCTGCTGGTTCACTGGGATGCAGTCTTATTTTTGGATATTTGCAAGGTGGAAATCCCAGGCATGGGTGAGGAGAAGCACACAGAGCTGGTGGCAAAGCCAGGTTTCCAGTCCCTGTCGAGGCACCTGGCAGGAGCCACTTTGCTTTGGAGACTCCTGATACTCTCACAGTTGCAGGAGAAGGGGACACTCAACCCACCGTTTAGTTCCAGTTATGGGTCAGATTGTGTCCCCTAGAACAACATGTTAAAAGTCCTAATCTCAGGAAACCGTGTGTGACCTTAAATGGAAATAGAGACTTTGCAGATGTAATCAAGTTAGGATGAGGTATCCCTAATCCAATGTGACTAACGTCCTTATAAGAAGATGGAGGTATGGACACCTGGACACACAGAGGAGAACACCAGGTAATGACAGGAGGTAGAAATTGAAGAGATGCATCTGTAAGCCAAAGAATGCCAAAGATTACTGGCAACCAGCAGAAGCCAGCAGGGAAAAGGAAGGATCCTCCTATGGAGCCCTCAGAAAGAACATGGTCCTGCCAGCATCCTCACTTCAGACTTCAAGCCTCCAGAATGCTGAGAAAAATATATTTCTGCAGTTATGAAGCACCCAATTTATGTTACTTTGGTACTGCAGTCCTAGGAAACTGAGGCAGTTTCTTCTTGGCTTTCAGGACAAGCAAGGTCCTCATACTCACCTCTGCCCTCAGCTGATCCCCACATGGCTATGCTGCCCCAATCACATACCCCCGTCCAGTCTCACTCCGTTACCCAGGCTGGAGTGCAGTGGCACGATCTCAGCTCACTGCAACTTCTGCCTCCTGGGTTCAAGAAATCCTTGGGCCTCAGCCTCCCGAGTAGCTGGGATTTCAGGTGTGCACCACCACGCCAAGCTAATTTTTGTATTTTTAGTAGAGACAGAGTTTTGCCATGTTGGTCAGACTGACCTTCACCTTATACTTCCTTGTTTTTGCATTCCTCTTAACAGCCACCAATGCCTAAGAACCAGTGGATTTATACTTGTTGAGCATTTGAATGATCAGATTTTTAGAGAATTTCTTTCTCTATGTGAGGTTACACATTTGCTTTTTTGTGGCTCTTTGAAGGCTGCAATTGTGGAACTAATTCGTGTTTTTGTTAGCACTTTTTGGAGTATGAATATCTGAAGAAGAGAAAATGCTTTGTGTATTCTCTACATCAGTTCCAAAAATAATCTGATGACACAAGTTCTCCAGCAGTCCAGTAATATTTATTTAGTACCTGTATCACTTCCACAGTGCATTCAGTCAGTTGAGTTATCTATTACTTACTTCTAAGTGTCTTAATGCTCCTGAATTTTGGCATTAAGTCGATGCCAAGGTAGCCTACTTGGCTTCTTCCCAGTGACTGTTTCTGAACTAAATTAAAGAAAGCCAACATTCTGCACTGCTGATGGAGAGTAATTAATGACTTTATTCATCCATATGTACAAATAAAATTGTGCCATTGGTAAGCAGCCAAATAACAGTTGGTGTCAGTAAGAAATAAAAGGATTAAGTGGAAGGAAACTACTATTATCCAATGCCTAGTTTTTGTTATGCCACCCAATAAGTTTGATATTATAATGCCATCTTGCAGAAGAAACCTGAAACTCACAGAGTGTTTTAAAATCTTACTCAAGTTCACCCTGTTGAGAGAGAGCAGAGATTGAATTTGGACCTGATTTCATGTGATTTCCAAATGAAAAAATATTTCTTCTATATCAGGGTATTTTGTTGTTGTTTCATTATTTAGAGTGCTGGTAAATGTCACATTTAGTTTATTTCTTCTTAGGGTAACAGTACATTACCTTAAGGGAATATAAACATTAAGAGAGTAAGAACATAAAAATAGAGAAGAAAGTAAAGATAACATTTTGGAAGAATTTTTAACTAGAGAACTTAACCTGTATCTATCTTCACATGCTTGTATAAAGACATAAACACGTATATAATATATATGTATGCGCGCACACACACCACACACACACAACCTGTGTCTATCTGCGCGTGCTTGTATAAAGACCTATACACATGTATGTATACACACACACACACCCTATATCTGCACATGCTTGTGTAAAGACATATACACATATGTATGCACACACACCACACCCACATACACACACACCACACAAACACGCACAACACACAACCTGTATCTATCTGCACATGCTTGTATAAAGACCTACGCACATATATATGTATGTGCGCACACACACACCACACACACCACACATAAAGACATATGCACATGTATGTATGCACACACACACCACACACCACACATAAAGACATATGCACATATGTATGCACACACATACAACACACACACACACAGACACCACACACCAGACACACCACACACACACACACACCACATACAACCTGTATCTATCTGCACATGCTTGTATAAAGATATATGCACATATATATGTATGCGTGCACACACACACACACACACCAAACACACCACACACAACCTGTATCTAGCTGCACTTGCTTGTATAAAGACATATGCACATATATATGTATGTGCACACACACACCACACACCACACAAAGACATATGCACATATATATGCACACACACACCACACACCACACACACACATACAACCTGTATCTACACATGCTTGTATAAAGACATGCACATATATATGTATGCATACACACCACACATAAAGACATATGCACATATATATGTATGCACACACCACACACACACACACCGCACCACACACACACACACCACACACACACCACACATACACACAACCTGTATCTACACATGCTTGTATAAAGATATATGCACATATATATGTATGCACACACACCACGCACACACACACATGCACACACTCACACACACCTACACACACCACACACATGCACACACACACCACACACACGCCCCCCACGCACACACCACACACACATGCACACACACCACACACACACACCCCACACACACCCGACACACACCACACACACCACACACCACACAAACATATTTAAAGTCAAAATCAAAGTCTGGATTTGTTGTAATAAACAAAAGTAACCTGTGTTGTATACCAGTTTCATAGAACTGATGCCTTTTCATTGGGTCATATCAGTGGGTTTTGTTGAGGTGTACTCATTGTGGTAAAATGCAATATAAACCAATATACTCTTTAAATATATTCTTCATGGTGTATGTAATATATATTATATATATTTATTATATATATAACTATTATGTATTTTATATATAACTATTATATATATTTATTTTATATATAACTATTATATATATTTTATATGTAACTATTATATATTTTATATATAATTATTATATGTATTTATTATATATTATTAATTTCAGTGTTTTTCACTAATATATAAAATAAGTATTATATATAATATTTATAATAATTATAATATAATCGTGTATATATATAATGATTGCAATCTCATAAAATGGAATTTTATATCGATAGTGGTTGGCTGTCCCACTGTGCCCTCAAGACCATGCTGATTAAAGTCTCTTTCCTTATACTTCAGTAATAACTTGGATTCAAAGCAGAACCCAATGAATGTGTCTGATTTGTACCCCATATTTACCCTTGGAGCACTGAGAAAGCCTTCAACAAAGCTAATCCTATTTCCCAAAACTACTTTTTCAGTACCCAGAATAAAGTAAAAGTTACTTCAAATTAACTCTCCGTAAATGAATGCTTTTTAGTGATTGTATAAAATGTTTCAAATCAGCATTAGCACAGTGAATTTTATATGCTTATTTGTTCTATGTCAGTGTTAGTTGTATTTTCATAATACTGAACCATTAAGCCAAATTCTGCAACAAACTAATTAGATACCTTTGGTGTATTCACAAGGCATTCTAATTTAATCTATTAAAAATATATCGATATCTGTATCTATGTACTATTTTATTGAAAACTGAGTTAAAGAAAAAAGCCCCAATACACAAACTGTTTTAATAACATCCACACATTGTTTCCACATTCTGTGAAACAAAAGTATTGGTGCCTAAATAGAATGTATCTGTTTGGTAAATATACACTATCTTTTTCATGGTTATTTCTTGGAAAGTGTAGGGGAATGTTGAATGGATATCTATTCATTAAAATAAAGAGAAATTGAGCTATTATTAAACAAAATATATAATTGATAGGGTTTTTCCACTCATATAATCTAGATTCAGATTTGAGATATTTGGATCGCAAAGATCATATAAGAAGTAAAGATCTGAACAATTAATGGCATTGTGTCAAATGTTTACCTATAAGAATTATTATGAAGAAGGAAACAATAGCACACTGAAAAAATTCAGTTATTCTTTCTTGCTAAATTATGTTTAATTTGATCAGAATAAGACAAATTACGTCAATTATATTCATATACCTTTTTTAATATTTAGTAAGGCTGCTTTAAATGGGGATAAAAAATAAATTTATTGTGTGCTTTGTAAAGAGCAGTGTGTTCTCCAACATTCTAATATGTTTGGACTTAATCTGTGTAGAATTTATTAATCTTTTATAGTCATATATCTTATACAATTAGGAAGTGGATTTATTGAGAATTTCAAGTTTGTATTTGATTCATTACAAATCTTAATATTAAATTCGGTCATTAAAAAACTTTAAATGAGTTATACTTGAACTTTGGACAAATACTTATAAACTATTTTTTTGAAAAGGAATTTGTAAAATTAGTGGAAAACACTAAAATTATTTCATTGTTTGTTGCAGCAAAGCCACCTGTAGAAATTTGTTCAAAGAAAATGAAACTTTTACAAAGATAATTTATTACAGTAATGTATATACATATATAATCTAATATATACTGATATACATCATTTACTAAATTAAATACATTGGAAATAAACTAAATAATAAAAGATATGGTAACTTTAAAAATGGTATAATATAATGTATCCCTAATGGCCTGATACGTAGCCATCATAAATTTTTTCTTCAAGCAGTAAAGACAGGAAGAAATACTAACAAAACAGTGGCTAGTAAGAAAAGTAGTATGCTTTCATTTTTATAAAATAATAAGATGCAAAATAAGTATATGTTAACAGATAATAATGGAATAAAATGCGATGAAATGCCCACAGGGATTATCTCTGACTCACAGAATTATAAGTGATTTGAATTTTTTAAACTTTATGGAATTTCTAAATTTTTTCTATAAATATGTATTTTGTTCTTTTTTAAAAAAGTGTTAAGAAGTAATAAAAAGAACTGGATTTAAAGGCACATCAAAGAATGTCATTTCTGACAAGTTTGGAAAAAATGAGAAAGCCACACAGTCCTGTTTGCTACTATAATTTTTATGTCAGATAGTTAGAGATGGGAAAAAAAGCGTAAGTTAATTAGGGCACAGGTTTATGCTAATGGAAGCTCATATTGGTGAAAATATCTTGTTAATAGTCACATAACTGATGATTAAGGAGAAGACAGTGTGATGGATGCACTTCCCTCCAGACAGGGTAATGAGCTGAGAAACTGCCCAGGAGCTTCCAAGTTCAGTGAGAAAGGGTGTTAATCCCACATTGGAGATTTGAACACTTTCCTTCTTTTAAAAATTATGAACATAAGCTCAATAAAATGACCTGATGAGCAGTTTTTATATCATCTCTGTTCGGTGCAAGTGAAATTATACATTGCAAAATTATAGAGAGTGGTAAGAAAAATTCTAAAATATCATGAGTATATTTGGTACTAATGCTGTGACACATATTTCAGTAACAAAAAGTAATTACCAAATATGATCCTGATATAATTTTTAAATGTTGCCTCACATCAAAACTATCATTCTTTAAAAAAATCAATGTAATGGTAATACATTACATTTTCAGCTCTTTAGATAGCAAAAGTAGATTCCTCTAAATCCAAAACTCTGTATTTCTGGCAACTATGAATGTCCTCTATATACTTTACATCTTTTCGTGAAAGATACTAAGATATCAACAAATAAGTATTCTCCCTTTGTGTGATTATATTCACGTTGTGTGTAAACTCAACATATAAAAGCGAAAGTATAGTTTGATAATTTTATAGATACTAGAGCTTCAGCAGTAACTCTGTCCATGCCATCTGGAAGTTAAACTTTAATTTGGGGAAGGAGCATATTTTTTCATACATTAAATTTTTCTAACATGTAACTACCTTATCATAAATATGTACAAATATATACGTTGGCTCTCTAGCATTATTCTCGCAATTATATTTTATAATGCTGGTATTGTGAGAATTTTCAAATAGTAGTAGGAAATCAAAATACACTTTAGTCTCAATTTCTGAATACAAGTCTACTATTTCCCAGTATTTCTCATTTGGGGATTCTTTATAGTCAATCTGTTCTTACCCGATAATCATACCTAAGAATTTGGAGATACATTTTATTTGCCTGGAGCTTTTCAGAAGAATTCCAATATTCTCAAGGTAAATTTCCTGTCTTATTAAAATAGTTTCCTAAAACTCACACGCCAGGGTCATAGCATATCACAATATAAGCCCTCCACAGCCAGTTGACTAGGAAAGTAGATGTTGAACTTGAGGAGAATGAAAGCGTCATAATTTATTTTTGAGTTTAAGATAAGATGAAACATGGATCACAGAGAATTTTGATGCCATGAGCGAGTTCACACATCAGCTAGACACTGTTTAGTGTACATTAAAGTTAATGAGATAATAGGTGGAGATGAAAAGAAATATGTTAGGTTGGGCAAATTTTATCATCTAAATATTTTTATTGAAATATTAAGAATGAGATCTTCTGGGTTAAAAATGTGTTAATTACAGGGAGGGGACCCATGTCTGATTTTCTGAGAACTGTCCTGGCTTCTGCAAGTTGTACCTGCATAACTATTGGCAGAAATTCTTCTCCTTTGTCTGTCTCTCTTAAGAAATGTCCCAGTGTGGATCAGTTATGGTGGTGGCTCATGCCTATAATCCCAGCAATTTGGGAGACCGGGGAGGGAGGATCAGTTGAGACCAGGTATTCAAGACCAGCCTGGGCAACATAGCAAGACCCTGTCTCTAAAATATATATATATATACACATATATATATTTTATAAAAATATGTATTATATTTATATATAATATATATAATATGTATCATATATAAGATAGAGCCAGCAGGAAGGCAGCTAGCTCAGTAACATCCCAGTTCCTGAACAGGCCAAAACCATAGTTTTGTATCCCTAGCTACTGGGGAATCTGAGGTAGGAGGATTGTTTGAGCCCAGGAGTTACAAGCTGCAGTGATCTGTGATTGTGCCACTGCACTCCAGCCCAAGTAACAGAGTGAGACCCTTGTTTCAAAAAGAAAAAGTCCTGGTTTGGACTATAACTCCAACTGTTAATAAGAAACGATTCACATTTATTTATCACATCTTCTTCCATTAATAGAAAACTAAAGGAATGAAAGGGGAAGAGTGACTTCCCCTTTATGACTAACGAGGGTATCCCAGAATTTCTGGCCAAATCGTGGACAGAAGATTCACCCTCTGCAACCATTACTATCTACAGGGATCTCCTCTCCCTAACCAAGGCATCCCCTCTGCTGTCTAGGCCTGCCCCTAAGGAATTCATCTGATGACAATTCAAGCATGCTGAACAGTGACAGGGCTTGACTTTCACGTTAAAAGATGTGAAAACGTGGTGTTAGTTGGAGAGGTCTGAGAAGCCCATGCATCCATGCATTGGACTATGGTTTTGGCCTGTTCAGGAACTGAGAGGTTACTGAGCTACCTGCCCTCTCTGCCAGGTAAATGTGGTATGTGGGAAAATGCGTGTCTGCTGCTTGTTTTAGGTACACACCAGTGGTACTAGCGTAATTTACATCTCAAAACTAACATTTGGATATTTAACTCCAAGGTACTTTAAGACATTGAACACATGTAACTTTTAAAGCAGCCACGTTTTAGTAGCTATGTTGACTTGCCCTGGGGAAAGGGATAAATAATGAAGGACAGAATGCCATGTAGTTTAGATTTTCCATAAAAGAAGTAAGTCCCTTAGGAAGGACTGTCCTGCTATTGCTAATAAAGTTAAAATTGAAGCATGTCTTTCGGAAGGGATTAAATCATGTTTTTCCAGATACTGATTAAAGTATCGAATCTCAACTGGCCTAAGTAATTAGGACATTGTTGATATTGCAGAGAACATGTTAATCTTGTATGTGGACAAGATTAACATCCAAATAGCCTCCTTTCATAAACTGTAGATCATGAAGATTAAGAATCCTGTTCATTCCTAGTCATTTGCTGCTTCTTACATTCTTTAAATCTAATTCCAAAGATGGCAGTCAACTTAATCACCTTTAAAAACTCAGACCCTTTATCAAGTGTGACTCTGAAATGAGGCACAGATTTTTAATATGGAACCATATGCTTTTCTCAACACCACATGTAGTTCATATATTAGAATTTGGAAGCTCCCTAACAACTGCTTCCCAGACAGCCCATCCTGTTCACCGCGTTGATTCTATAATCACAATTGTGCCTGCTTGTATTGCTGACATTGAATCCTCAGCATTTAAAAGAATGCCTGGTACATTGTGGACATGAATGCATGTGTATCTGTTGATTGAATGAATGAACGAAAGAAATGGAAGCATATAATTGAATCTGCATTTGTGGTTGTAGTTTTGTAATTGGTATGCCTTTACCATATTGAAAGTCCTTTGAAGATGACGATCCTCTTCTCCTAGTTATGTATATCCAGTCCAAAATGCACAGCTGGCCATTTTGTGTACATTCGAGATCCTCTTAATATTTCTTCCCAACCAAGACTCTCATCAGCATCAGTTGAGGTTAGATCATCAGGTTCTTCTCCCATGTTGTCACACACACCCTGAGAATGCTGAGTTCAGATAACATATAACAGCTTATACTGACCCTGCAGGGAACCCCCAAGGTGCTAATTTTGAGATCTTGTACTTCAGAAGAGGCCTAGTCACCCCTGAACTTGCAGTGCTTGTGTGAGGGTGCTTGTGGGAAATTCTTCTCACTACCTTCTATAAGCAGGGCAGCCTAGTACCCGGAAACCTCCAAAGACACTCAAGTCTTTCCAGAATAAATGCCAAATATTGGCATTTGGGTTCCCCAGTTTATCATCTGGGACCATCTCCTATTACAGTCCTCTCCTCTTCCTTCTTGAAGGCACCTCCTTTGCTCCAGGCATTTGAGGATATTGTCTCTGTCCCAGACTCACTCTTTGGGTTCACACTCATGTGTGCCTTCAACCCCAAACGCTCTTTCCCTTATTATGCCCAATTCAAGCTCAAACCACATCTCTATTCCTTATTTACTCCCCTCAGCCTTCACAGTTTAGTTCTCACATCATGTCTCCGTTGGCATGTCTGCCATTTCCTCCCTTACACAAAATCATTCCCGACACTCTTTCTGATAGTGTCAAATCTTAGACTTGGTGCCCACTTACTGGATTCTCATGCATCTGGAAGACAGGAACGCTGTTCGTTTTCTTTTCTCCTCCAATTCTGGGCACAGTGGTGAGCACAGATTAGGTGCATAAAGATGATGACAGATTATCCAAACTCTTACTTGTTCCCTTGTCAGAAAATGCTCTCTTGGGAAAGTTTTGAATATCTTAAATCCAACTTTATTTCTTTTACAAGAATTTGAGAATTACTGTCATGAAATATGCAGGGTTTCTGAAGCTCAGTAAGTCACACACATAAGGAGGTAACCTAATTGGCTCAGTCTTAAAAAGATGGAAATACATAACAATAATTAAGTAAACTTTACTGTTGAGTGACAAATGCATACACCGAAAAAGCATATTATTGGGTTTTTAGAATGCTTTTATATTTCCAGTTGGTACTCTGGAATATTTCAAGGAAACTAGGGAATTTATTTCAATATTGGGAAAATATGTCTTTAGCATACTCAGATTTAGTGGAATAGGCTGGCCTGTATTTTTAGATACACATCCTTTCCATTTGTAAGTTAACATTTTAAGGCATGACTAATTAATAAAATACCAAAATGTCAATAAACTGAGGTGCTGTAGTTATTTCATTTTCATTGAATTTATCTTTCAATTCAAAAGGGAAATATTAGGAAACTAAAAGAGCTTGAAAGTAATCAGTGCCATTTGTGTCATTTTAAAACTGTCAGCAAATATCATGGGTGAAATTTTTGAAATCCTTTGTTCTAAATAAAATAGCGTATGCTTTAGCTTCTAATTTAAGATACAAGGATGGATGTTTACAAATGTTTCATTCTTTTTGAATCAGTCAAAACCAAGGAAAGAGTAACGAACATCTTTGGGAAGACATTGACCATGGCAGTTTGCTGAATTCTGGATAAAGAAAAAAGCAGATACATGTAAAAATACTTTAGAATACTGTGCATGATGAGGAAGAAGGCCCTGTCACTCAGGATAATCTATAAAATCTTGTATTTTCTCTCTTCCAATATCAAATTGAATTTGTAAGTTGTGACCTTATACATCAGATTCTGGATTTAGAAGGTTCTTCCTCATTGAGAAATTGCTCTAATAAATAGCCTGGTTGGAGATCTTTCTGCCTCTCCTTGAGTGCTTCCAGGGATAGTGAGCTTTTTCTCTCTCTTCAGGTATAAAATTCAACTCAGACAGCTCTGACTGTGAAAAGGTCTTTATAATGGGTGAATCTTTCTCCCACTCGTCTGTTGCCCACTGGTGCTCTTCCAACCAACAGTGTATATTCCTGAAGGATAGGGATTGTGCCTTGGTAGTGATTGGTTCTCCCACTGTGCCAGCACCCGAGAGCGGGTGCTCAGGAAGGAAATGGAGTCTACTTTTGCCTGTAGGACTCAGAGGCACCTAACTCTGCCCTGCCGTCATCGTTCTCCTATTCCAGTTATCTCAACACTCCTAGTTATATTCACAACTTATTTTATCTTCGCCATTATATGTGAGCACTAAAGTCCCCATGAGTAAGCACTCAAACAACCAAGAAATGTGAACGTTTGACACCCAGTGAATTTGAAAGCAAGAGCTGGGCTCCAAAGCAAACCCCAACCCAAAAACCATCCTGTAAAAAAGCCTTCAGATAATAGAACTGTGTTCCTAAAGTCTCTTGAATTGGAAGACTTGAGGTTTGACATCCCAGTTGAATTATACTATCTGAAACCAGTATTTGCTTTATAAATACTATAAAATCTGTGATGTGAGGTTGAAGAGAAATTTAATATGAATGTTCTTCAGTCAAATAGAATAGGAGTTGGTCTGTTTTTTTATAAAAATGTATGGGAACACAGCAGCATCCAATTGCCTACGTTGTTTCTGCGGCTGCTTTTGCCCTGTGACACCAGAGTTCGGTAACTACAGCAGAGACCTAGGGCTTGTGAAGCCTGAAATAGCTGTGCCTTTACAGAAAACGTTTGCCAGACAGCGGGGTGCGGTGGCTTACGCTTGTAATCCCTGTATTTTGGGAGGCCGAGGCGGGTGGATCACGAGGTCAGGAGATCGAGACCATCCTGGCTAACACGGTGAAACCCCGTCTCTACTGAAAATACAAAAAAAAAAAAAAAACAGTCGTGGTGGCAGGTGCCTGTAGTCCCAGCTACTTGGGAGGCTGAGGCAGGAGAATGGCATGAACCCAGGAGGCAGAGCTTGCAGTGAACCGAGATCGTGCCACTGCACTCCATCCTGGGCAAAAGAGTGAGACTCTGTCTCAGAAATAAATAAATAAATAAATAATAAATAAATAAGGAAAAGTTTGCTAATCTGTAAATAGAATATCAGTCAACGTAGCCATTTATCTCATAACACTGGATATCTCTATTTCTGTAATAAAGTAAAATGTCTTATTTGGATTATCATTGGAGAAAAATAACCTTATGCATTTTGTTAATTAATGTTTGTGTGTATGTTACACTTGTGCATACTATATTTTCTTTGCAGTTATCCAGTTTGATTTGATTACATAATCTATTTACTTGGAGAATTTGGCTTTTTCTTTCTGGCATACTACACAACATGTTTGAGCCTGGGATATGGGATTCATTCTTTTCCTCTACTGTTAATATAGGAGGCATTTCTTTTCTAACATTTAATTATATAAAAAACATACAGAAAAGTTGAAAGAATCTAACAAAGGGAAGCCTTCTACTACCTACATTCTACCATTAACAGTTTAATATACTTGATTTATCACATATCCCTTTTTCTACCCATCTCTCTTTCCAAATGCTTATCCATTTTACTTGTTGACACATTTCATAGAAAGTCACAGACATCAGTACACTTCCCCCTACATAGTTTATTGTGCATATTAATAACTCGATTTTAATCTTTACCTTGAGCCCCCATTTTTTCTTTTGAAGTACAATTTACACACAAGGAAATGCACCAGTCCTAGGGGTACCACTCAACAAATTTTGACAAATACATGCAGATGTGTAACCTAAACCTCGTCAAGATATAGAATATTATGCTGTCTTCCCAGGAAGTTGGTTCATGTCCCTTCCAGTAAATCCCCACCTTATTCTCTCTAAGGCAGCTACTGCTCTGTTTTGTTTTGTTTTGTTTCCTACCATGGATTAGTTTTGCTCGTTGAAGAATTCCATATTGAGTGGAATCAATGACTTGTTTTATTTTGTGTAAGTCTTCTTTCACTGAGCAGGAAGCATTGGGATTCCTCCATGCTGCTGCATGTATTGGCATTTCCATCCTGTACATAGCTGAGGAGCTTTCTATTGTATAAATATACTACAAATTGTTGATTCATTCTCTTATTGATTAGTTACTGGACTTATTCCAATTTGGGACAATTATGAATAAAACTACTAAGTACATTCTTTTACAAGTCTTTTTGTAAATATATGCTTTATGTTTCTTGGGAAGATATCTTGGTTTGGAACCACTGGCACTTTGGGTAGGTATATGTTTAGTTCTTAAATAAACTCCTTGACTTTTCCCCAAAGTAGCTGGACAATTTTAGACAACCACCTATTTGAATTTGGCAGCTTTACAACGGATATAGTTTGGTTATTTGTTCCTACCCCGATCTCATGTTGAATTGTAATTCCCAATGCAGGAGGTGGGGTCTGGTGAGAGGTATTTGTGTCATGGGGGCAGATCCCTCATGGCTTGGTGCTGTCTTTGTGATAGTGACTGAGCTTTCACTCTTTGTTCACAGAAGGTCTGGTTGTTTAAAAGTGTGTGGTACCTACCCACACCCCTTTCTCACTCTCTGGCTCCCATTCTCACCATTGATGCGCCTGCTTCCCCTTTTCCTTCTGCCATGACTGGAAGCTTCCTGAGACCTCCCCAGAAGCAGACACAACCACGCTTCCTACATCCTGCAGAACCATGAACCAATTAAATCTCTATCTTTTTAATAAATTACCCACCCTCAGGTATTTCCTTTTAACAGTGCAAGAATAGCCTGATACAACAGCCTTGCTGACATTTGATGGTGTCAATTGTTTTAAAAACAGTCATTCAAGTGGATGTGCATCAGCATCTCATTTTGGCTTTAATGTGCATCTCCTTAATGACCAGTGATATAGAGCACTTGTTTATGTTATAGTAAATCATTTTAACGTAGATCGGTGGTCTTAAAATGACTTCTCTGAAAAACTTGATGTGGAGTAAATATACTCCTACTTTGTATCTGTTTTACAGATTTTTTCCCTATAAAATTCCATTAAATCACAGATTTCAACCCCTTTAGAGAAACCTAAGATATTAAGATATTTGTTGTTGCAAAAAATGCACATACACACACGGTTATAGTAATGAATCCAAAACAAAGTGCCCCAGCAATACTTCATTTCCTTGTAATTTTTATTCTTTTGCTCATCATTTTATTTGGCTTATCCTCTCAAAGATATTCTCTCTGAAAGAGTCTCAAATATCACTGTTTGGTTGAAATCGTCACCCTCATCCCCTCCCTGCTTCACCACCACAGCAGAACTAAAAGAAGTATTTCACAGGCTGTATTCTATTCTGCAGAGTCACGCCCACCTAGCTGTAGTGGTTTTAGAAATGTTAAACTGAATTAAGTAAGTTATTGATTTTGATTCTCCTTTCATCTTTATCTCATGTTAGAAATCGGCCATGTCGACGCTCCCATGGGATTTCCCTCCATTCTGCCATCTAATTTTATCCCGTCATTTCTTTCAAAATCTGGCTCAAACCGCATTTCTGCCCAGATGTCTTCCCTGCTAAATTTCACACAGTTTGGATCTTTTTTTTTTCCCACCCATGTCCTCATATGGCCAATTTATGCTAACTTGCAACACTTTCTATGTTGTCAGGTATTAATTTATAATTTATATATCATTTCCATTTCAAACTATAATTTTTCTCAAAGTAACAGTCCTTAAGCCCTTAACGTAAAAAAAAAAAAGAAAAAAAAAAAAAAAGGCCTCAACCTCAGAAACTGACAGAATGGAGTGCATGTAGTCTGTTGAGCATTTTATTTAACAATTAAATAAAATAGAATATTTACCCAGAATGCAATGAAGCAGATAGGTAAATGTTTAACCCTGCGTGTCTACAAGTATCTTTTCTTCAAAATAAAATGCAGACATATAATATACCATGCAGATTTACAAGTCACTTTGCTACTCTTGATGGCCAAGGAGTGTTTCTGTGCTGTGCATATTATTTTGGTTATCTGCCATTCTTTAACAAACTAGCCAAAACAGCAGCTTTAACAACACCATGTTACTTGCCCGGAGCCTCTGGGTCTAGAATGCAAGCAGGGCACGTCTGGGTGGTTCTTTTATTCCACGTGGCAATAACTGAGGCAATTTATTCTGGTGGTAGGGCTCAGAGGAGGGTTTCAGAGGGCTTCACTCACAGGTCTGTCACCTCCGTGCTTCTCTGTGTGGCCCCTCTTTCCACCTTGCTAACGCGGGCTTCCCCACAGCATGGTTGTCAGCAGAGTAGCCAAAGTCTTTATACGGAGGCTAGCTTCCAAGAAGAAGCATTCGGTCATGTGAAGGGAATCTACAGCTGTTGATCTCTTAAGCCTTGCCTTAAGATGTTAGAAAGTTTCAGAGCATCACTTCAGTTGTATTTTATGTCTCAATAGATCACTGGCAAGTCCAGAGACAAGACGAGGGAAAACAATTGGCATCCCTTCTTAATGGATGAAATGGCAAGGATATGTGGCTAACTTTAATCCATCATATGCATTGCTGACCTAAGTGTGTCTAGGTTAACTGACTAGACCTGTTTAACCAAGCAGGTTGCTTTCCTGACCTCTGTGGACTTATTGGGTTTTTAGCTGAGTTCATCTCCAAGAGTTTTATGTCACCTTTTACCTTAAGTTGTAGAATACCGGCTCAGGGCGTACAAGCAATAGAATGCCTTCCACCAAAAGAGGGTCAGGAAAAAGAAGAAAGTCCATAAAAATCCTTTACTAAATTATATAACCTCAGTAAAGAATAGCTGTCCAATATGATTTATTTTCTATGATGATAGTTCTACTGACTAATTCTCCATAGATAGTATAGATTCATTGTTTCTTTCAAATAGTTATGATATCCTTTAAAGATTCAGACACATTAAACTGCTCGATCCCATTGAAATACACAACCCATATTTTAGCATGATGGGTTCTCAATTGAATCTTTGAAAATAAAAAAAGAGATATTAAGTATGACCCCTTTGCATAGTTCAGATTATCCAGATAAACTGGATAGTGGTTTTAGAAATGTTAAACTGAATTAAGTAAGTTATTGATTTTGATTCTCCTTTCATCTTTATCTCATGTTAGAAATCGGCCATGTCGACACTCCCATGGGATTTCCCTCCATTCTGCCATCTAATTTTATCCCATCATTTCTTTCAAAATCTGGCTCAAACCACATAAGATTGCATTTTCCATATATTAACCCTAAGGTTCAATACTGGCATTTCTGCTCTCTCTTCCCTGACACAAAATACTGTCCCAACTTCCAAAGTAGGACAAAAGGAATAATGGTGGTGGTGGTGATGGTGGTGTGTGAATGTGTATACACATGTATGAGTATGTTAATTAAACAGTAGATGATGACTAAATAAAGAAACACATGTTTTCATCCGTTTACTACATTGACATTCTGAGTCCAGTTTGTCTATTCACTATGGGGGAAAATGGAGTCATTTCCCAGGATAGTGCATTAATTAAAATTCTAAATTTCAAGAGGATTTGATGTTTTGGGAATTTTCCTGTATTTTAAAGATCAAAGGAGATAAAGGAAAGGAAGTATGGTTTTTATTCTCTGTAAGCTTTTTTTTTTTGTAATCAAGTCATCCGCACCTACATCATTATTTTTGAACTACCCTGACTTTGGAAGAATTATTATTATTTTGTTTGTTTGTTTTATGTCCCATTCCAACATTTTACTCCTTTCTGTCTGTGTTTGTTTTGTTTTGTTTTGTTTTGAGACGGAGTCTCTCTCTGTCGCCCACGCTGGAGTGCGGTGGTGTGATCTCTGCTCACTGCAAGCTCCGCCTTCCGGGGTTCACGCCATTCTCCTGCCTCAGCCTCCCGAGTAGCTCGGACTACAGGTGGCCGCCACTACGCCTGGCTAATTTTTTGTATTTTTTAATAGAGACGGGGTTTCACCATGTTAGCCAGGCCAATCTTGATCTCCTGACCTCTTGATCTCCTGACCTCGTGATCCACCCTCCTTGGCCTCCCAAAGTGCTGGGATTATAGGCATGAGCCACCACACCTAGCCCTGTCTGTGTTTTTTATACTAACTCTTAATGGTAAAAAGAAAAAAAAAAAATCCCGTTTTTGAGATGGAGTCTAACCCTGTCGCCCAGGCTGGAGTGCAGTGGCGCAATCTCGGCTCACTGCAACCTCCACTCCGGATTTCTGTATTTTTAGTAGAGACTGGTTTTCACCATATTGGCCAGGCTGGTCTCAAACTCCTGACCTCATGATCTGCCCACCTTGGCCTCCCAAAGTGTTGGGATTACAGGTGTGAGCCACCATGCCCGGCCCTTTTATTTTCTAGTAGTGAAAATGAAGACTAACTCCAGCAATTACAGCTAAAACAAAACAAAAATTACATTTGTTTTTCTAGTTGTTTCTTCCTGAATAGGAAAAGAAAATGAAAGAAAACTCAGTTGCAGTTAGGGTATCGTTTTCCCGTAGGTTGATAATGGCCTGTGCTTTGAGGGGTGCGAGAACCCGCTTCCTAGAGACTCTTTCATCACTTTGTTTTTCCAATGCTTTTGGAAAATCTATACAAAATGCCAAAGTCTAATCTTCTGTGGTGCATTTTCTGAGAGAAGGGCTCATTAGAGCAATTTATCGATGGCTTGTATGACTTAGAAATGGGTCCAAGAGGAGCTAAACCAACACCACCAACTCATTTCATTTAGACCATTAAGCACATTAGGTGATGAGGGTTTTGTCAGTTCCTCTCTAGCCAGATTAAATCAACAAATTAAAAATGAAGAATGTCCTGGCAGCCTGCGAATTTCCCGAGCTGCTTCATCAGGGCTCACTCCGGGTCCTGCTCTGCCCGGGTGCCTTAAACAAACACGTGGGCACCAGAGGCAGAACAGGGACATGCTCATGACAGCTGCTGCTGATGAGTTCTGATTTATCTTTTTATAATTGTCCCCAATTAGAAGACACTAGGAACACATCATGGAACATTTATAAGTGAAAATAATGTTTCATTTAATAGAAAGCTTGAGTGAATGAAATATGGCATTGGGCTTAATTAGGGAAAAGGAAATTAGTTTGCTCAAGTTTATAGGATGGATGGAGTTTAACAGCTAAAAAGCATAAAGATGACTCTGAAGTGCCGTCACATGCAGTGGCACTTGAAAAGGGTGGATTTTCCTTGTATATGTAAACACTACCCCCATCCCCTTCCCTACAGAGGAATAAGTTAGTCCCTGTAGCTTTCTCTTAAATCAAGGTATATCCTACGTTTAGAGGGGGGCGGGGGGGGAAGGGCCATATGTAAATTTAGGGATATAAAAATAGAAGTTATTATAAAAATATAAGTTAAAGTTTCATTGTTTTCATAAAAGGATTTGCCATGATGTGTTCTTAAAGCATTTAATATTAATATACAGGATGAGGACAAAGGAGCATGACTGTAGCTCAGGAACTGATTCGTGAATGTTCTCCTTCCGAATGAGGTTATACAAATCAAAATATTCACTCGGTAGATTGCTCACTTCTTCCAGTGATGCTTTATGATGAAAGTTGAATAAAAGTGTTGTAGTCCCCTTTTTGTCACGGTACAATTCTAAAGGCAAGATTCAATGAAATAAATGCAGAGCACACTTAGAATATTAAGAAGAAGTCCTGCACTTTAGTAACTGTGGTGACCTCCATTTGTGAACACCTGTTTTGTGAGTACCAGGAACAGAGCTTCCCAATGCAACAAAAAAGGAAGAATGTTGTTTAGTCTCTGTTCTCAAGGAGCTCCCAGTCCAGAAAGACAAATGCTGAAAGACAAAGAATCCTAGCCTGTTTTGATAAGGGATAAAGCTACTGTGGAGTCTCAGAGGATACAGAGCTTCACTCAGTTGGCCTCATCTAAGGCAGGTGGCTGAGACAGGGTCCTCAAGTTAGGTCACGGAGGTCTTCACAGTTGGAACATGCTTTCCAAGGAGCTGGGACTTGATCTCATAGGTGATGGACAACCACTGAAGGCTTTTGAACTGGGGATTGCTGATGGTCAGATTTTGTCTCTAGGATTGATGTGGTTTGGCTGTGTCCCCACCAAATCTCAACTTGAATTGTGTCTTCCAGAATTCCCACGTGTTGTAGGAGGGACCCAGGAGAGGTAATTGAATCATGGGGGTGGTGTTTTTCATGCTGTTCTCGTGGTGGTGAGTGAGTCTCGTGAGAACTGATGGGTTTATCAGGGGTTCCTGCTTTTGCTTCTTTCCCATTTTCTCCTGCTGTCACCATGTTAAGAAGTACCTTTCACCTCCCCTCATGATTCTGAGACCTCCCCAGCCATGTGGAACTGTGAGTCTAGTTAAAGCTCTTTTTCCTCCCAGTCTTGAGTATGTCTTTATCAGCAGCATGAAAACAGGCTAATACAAGGATGTGGATTTCACTGACAGTGGAGATAATTGATGGGAGCAGAAAGACTGCAGGCATGAAGAATGAGAGAGAGACAGTGGGGTGGAATGAAGTCTGGGAGAGGCAGGGGAGGATGTCTTGATGTCCTATTTGTGCCTGGGACCTTCATGTACCTTATTATTGAATCACCACAGTGGCCATTTGAGGTCAGTCATGTTCACATATGTCACAGTGCCCAATGCAAAATGCAAATTTGGAATCTGTTGTTCAAAAAGCAGATAGGGGCTGAGCATAGTGGCTCATACCTGTAATCTCAGCAGTTTGAGAGGCTGAGGCCGGTGGATCACTTGAGGTCAGGAGTCCAAGACCAGTCTAGCCAACATGGTCAAACCTCATCTCTAATAAAAATACAAAAAAAAAAAAAAAATAGCTGGGCATGGCAGTGCATGCCTGTAGTCCCAGCTACTCTGGAGGCTGATGCAGGAAAATCACTTGCACTCGGGAGGCAAAGGTTGCAGTGAGCCGAAATGGCACCACTGCACTTCAGCCTGGGCAAGAGTGAGACTGTCTCAAAAAAAAAAAAAAAACCGTATGGGAAAATGCTTTCTTCCACTGTCTTGCTCTCAACTTGTCATAGTGTTGTTTTTTACATACTATTTAGTATAATTATAAGTATTGTTTTTTACATACTACTTAGTATAATTATAAGTAAAGAAAACTTAAAATTTTAAGTTGTTAGCACAGATTTTACTATTTATCTGTGTATTGTGCTATTCCAGATTTAAACGCAAATATAAGAGCATTTAACTTGTTTGCAGAATCACTGAACTTTTACAGTTCATATTTCGTAGCTCATGCATTTCTGTGTGCTTGTTCTTGCAACAGGAGAAACACTGTGCAAAACCACCTCAACTGTGTTTCTTTCATTTCTTAATATGCACATATTCCACCAACATTCTCTTACTGGTGAGTTAGAAATGAATGAAAGCAGATGGAACTATGAATGGCCCTGACTTTTCCTTTCCAAGTTATCATTTTCAACTTAACTGATTGGCTGACCTGAGTAAGAAGGGAGATGACAGGGCTCCTCAATTGTTCATGTATTTCAGAAGGTCATTGCCTTCTTCATTCAAAGTAAGTTCTGGCTTGAAGGGAAAGCGTGGTCTTTTGGAGCTGACAGCACTCCTGCTTACTCTGCCATAAACGTAACACATTTACCTTGTACTGGCTTGAGTCTCACTCAACTCCCACAACACGTCATGAGTCCATCAGGGCATTGCAAATGCTCTATGTGAACAAGGCAGCAAGGAACAGAGGAGTGTGGATTGTGCATATCTCCTTCATTCTGCACATGCTCCATTGACCTGTCAGATTTCACTTGCAAAACATAAGCTCAAAGATAGAGTTGTCCAGAGTTTTAAGAGGGCAATAGCAGAGCATTAAGCCAAGCCTGGGGCCTTCTGAGTGTAGCACTGTGTGCAACTGCACAGATCTCAGGCCCATGAAGCCAGCCCTCATAATGTTATCTGAGTACATATGTGTAGACTCAGGCTATGGATAAGATATGACTTCCTTCACATTTCTCTTGAGCAGTAAGGAAGCTGTGATGGTGGCAATAAAAAAGTATTCAATGACACTTGATGAAGAATAGGAAGGATGACTTGTGTTTTTCAAGGGGGGCTACAACAGTGGGGTTTGATAGTGGAGGAGAGAGATTAGGCTCAACTTCAAATACAACATGGCAAAGTGGGAATTTATCACCGAGGAGGAGGGTGGGGATCAATGGACAGAAAATTACTGAGAGGAAACATCAGGGGCAAGAAGGATTCTGGCTAACCTGACCTAACAGGATTTTTGCTAAAGGCAAGCTGAGGGGATCCAACATCACCTGGAGGCTGATGGAGGTGTAGGAACCTGATCAGACATGGAGGATGGGTGAAACTGACTTAGCAGGGTTGTTGCTAGAACTGCACTCCCTAGGGAAGATCATGGAAGTCAGAGAGCTCAGAATCGCCCAACGAACATTTGGTCAAGGAGAGAATCTTTGTCAATGAGAAGTTATTCATACCACCCAGGCACAGAGCTCTTTATACCACCAGGCAAGAGATGATAAAAATCCCCAACCAAGGCAGTTAAGGGGAGTAGATTTCAAGGGACATTTCCAATGGAAAATGGATAGATGGATGTAAAGAATCTCAAGAATGATTAAAGATATGCTTTAAATATGTTAAGAACATTAGTAGGAATTTCAGTTCATGGCTTTTAAAATGATTTTATACATTCGACTGGCAGTGTGGTTGTTTCGTCAGACCTCTCGTTCAAATCCTCATTCTTTCTTGAAAGGAGAATTTCAGGACACATACAGCTGCTGTATACCTGGAGAAGGTGGGGAGGCTGCTCCATCTTTCCCGTTTCAAGTATCAGTGCTAAATGCTGGAAAGAAAGTAATTTTTTAATGTGTAATTTTTTTTTTCACAACAATAAATATGGAAGGCAAAAGACACATAATCAATCAAGGAGACCCCTTTCCAGGCATTAGGATAGGGGAGTGGAAGCAGACTGACGCTGCAGTAGTTACCCTGCAAATCATAGTAAATATGCTTCCAGAGAGCCAATGAAGTATATTGTGTGAGGTCTCCTGAACTCACGTAGTATGCATTAAGACATGTACTCTGCTCCCGTATTGAAAGCCAAAATATCATTTTTAATTTTCCCTGAGAACATATGGCAATGGAAGCGAATACAGGATCCTGATGAGCAGGGAATCTTACATATAATGGATGAGTTTTCCTTCAGTAGCAGCACAATTTCTTGTCTCTGATTGGCAGTGGGCAGTATGATTGGTGTATTATGCTCCAGGGATAACTCCTTCATTCACAGAACAAAGCAGAGATGAGTCCAGGGCAGGGTCACCTGAGCTCTGGCAGAAGAATGAAGAACAAAGGGATAATCAGAAGTCAACAATGGTTTCTTTTTTCTCTTTTCTTACTTTATTCCATCTTCCTTCCTTCTTTTCTTTCTTGTTACTTCACTAGTCCCAATGTTTTTTTAAAAAAATTCTAGAATAATTATTACGTGGAAATAATTGTGTAGCAAATTCCACATAAAAGAACCAGTCTGGGAAAAGAAAGCACAGTGGTATAAAACCACATTCCTCTAATTTTTTTTTTTTTGCTTTTTTATTTTGAAATAACTATAGATTTTTATGACATGCCACACACACACACACACACACACACACACATACACGTCTCTTCTAACTTCACCTAGCCCCTCCAATAGTCACATCTTGGATAAGTAGTACAGTATGACAACCAGAATCAACATTGCTACAACCAACAGATTTCCCCAGTTTTATATGCACTGATGTGTGTGTATGTGTGTATGTGCGTGTATGCGTGTTTAGTTCCATGCAGTTTTATCATGTCAGTGGCTGTATGTAACCATGCCACAATCAAGATTTAAAACTATTCCATGACTACAAGGCTTCCCCATGCTACCCCTTTGTACCCACACACCCCCTTCTCCGTCCCTATGCCCTGGCAACCACTAGTCTGTTCTCCAGATCCACAATTTTGTATTTCAAGAATGTTATTCCTCTTTTTCACTCAGCACAATTCCCTTGAGAGTTGTTGCATGTTATACATACATTTCCTTGGTGTGGATATATCGGTGTGTGTGACCGTTCACTTGTAGAACATTTGTTATTTGTAGTTTTTGAGAATTACGAATGGAACTCTAATGCACATTTGTGCATCCACTAAACCTTTTAACAAAATGTTCAGATGGTTTCAGATGCCTCAGGTGGTCAAAAGGCCACTATTGCTCGTAAGGAAGTATAGATCTGTAACACCACAAAAAATTGTTGTACGTGACTATTACATGGTTTCGGCTCTATAAAGGCACTAAGATTGAAACTTATATTTACCAATCTTCTGTTGATCCTCAAAAAAAAACAAAAAAAAAATTTTTTTTCTTTCTTGTGAAATCGGCAATGGTTATTCACATGTATTTTCATTACATGTCTAAGAGGTGTTAGCTTTGCTTATATTAATAAAATCATAGCAAATGCAGTCAAATCCAATATTCAGGGTTTGATATACCTATAGTAGATGACATATGTAGGAAGCAACAACAGAGGAAAGAAAAGCTATGAGCACACCAGTGCATTTTAGAGGAACAGAATGAGTTCACACATGTATGCCACAACACACATTCACACACTCCTGCACATAATATCACACACAGGATCACAGGAAGCCAGGAAAATGTAAGCTTGACCCCGTCTGTTTGCTCAGGAAGGTCTCCACAATTAAGGAGCTGCCTTAACTGAGATGATCTGACAACAGGGATTATTCTGGGAACAAAAATACATTGAATGCAAAAGACTGAAACTTGAAATGTCTGGGAACCTTGATACACATGCCACTTCCATCAGCAAACAAACTAAGTACTCTTCTCCTGCAGAAATCTCAGTTGTGGATCATCCACCTGAAAGATGCAGTGAGTTCCCTCTTCACTCTGAGGATCAGGGAGTGAAGTGTTCAAGTTAATCAGCATCTGACTGTGAGGTATAATGTCCCCAAAACAGAAGCATCATTGCAGCATATAGAATGCCGCAGTATACACCAAGCACACAAACGACACCAACTGTTCAGTTTGATGGTTTGAAAGCACTTCAAAACACTGTATTAGGAGACCTAACAGTCAACTGGTGAACAGTACCCCTGGCCAACCAGAATTTCAACTTACTACATTCCAATTTGTGGAATGCCCACTGGCAAAGATACTGTGATACATTATTTTCTAACATAGTTGGTGTTTGGAAATGTTACTTTACTGTAAATTTCTCATGTACTGTTAGGAGCATTTGAAAAATAATACCTAGCCCCATACATGAGAAGCTTCCCAGAATACTATAGAAGGAGCTACAGTGTGAGAATTTTCTACTCTATAATGCACCCTTTGTTGCTGCTTCTGATACTGAATTTTACGCATAATCTGTCTGTTGTAATATAAGTACAATCAACTTTGAAGCTATGAAAGAATTTGAAGAAGAAAAATATGAATGCATTTCTTTCCCACAGTGACAGCTTGGCTTGTGTGTAGACAGAACATTTAGGGTGACTGAGCCTCTGGCTAATTCTTTGTGGCTGTTAGAAACTAGAATATTTATTTTGAAGAAATTAAAACAAAACAGAATTTATGTGAATTCTCCCTGGTTTGGCTCTAGCTGGCTGGCCCGCAGACGGGACAGTGCTGTGATACTCTGTGATAAACACAGGAGTCGTGTGTGTCTAGGCCATGGCGTGGGAGCTATTACCAAACGTTGCAGTGTCAGTTGCTTGGACAATTGTCAGTCACCGGTGGCAACAAAATTAGCTTAAGAATATGAATTTCCCCTGCCTCAAACTAAAAAGAAATTAATAGTGGCAATTTAGTTCTGATTTATTTTCTCCTGTGGTCTTGAAAATAGCAAACAGTCTTGATGGCTTTTACTATGGCCAGAACAGTAGCAGTTGCCAGGAAAGGCATCCTGAGCAGCACTGATTTAAAAACTTACGGCTTTAAAGCAAGTCATCTTTCTTTATACATCACAGACTGCTTTGTTTCTTCTCCATTTCACTGTGGGGGAAAAAAAGGTAGACAATATAAATTCTGCAGAGCCTGTAACTTACATTTTTAATCATATTTATTGGTCCCCAGGTATAGACAAGTTGAATGCCATATGGTTGGCTTACGTTCGTCTTTCAATTCTGTGAATTTGCTCACAGGCCTCTGTTCTTCTCTATGTGATAATGGTAGCTTAACTTTTGGAGGGTGGGTAAAGCGGGGGGCCGTCCTGCATCCTGTGTTCCTGGAAATGTTCTATGGATTTTTTTGTATTTTATACCCTTAACTTTTGTAAGATCACTATGGGGAAAATTCTAGTGATATCCCTATTTTACAAATGAGGACACAGAGACTTAGAGAGTGTAAGGCAGAAGTGTCTTGATCATATCCCGTTAGGCAGCAAACCCCCAGTTCTGTGTGTTTACCTACCCATGCACCTACCAGTCTGCAAAGTCATAGACAGCTGGCACTACACCTCTCTTTCTTATCCTCAGAGCCACAGTGAGCACTCACCAAGAGTTTGTGGTGACTGTGTTACCCTTTTCTCTGGGACTCGTTGTGTCTGGCTGCTTAGATGCAGACACCACCATGCCTGGGTATTTTTTTAATGTCTACTCTTCCCGTTTCCCCATATTGGCCCCATTTTGGCCCTCCCCCAGTGGACCACAGTGTACTCCAAGTGATGAAATAGATTAGAGTAAGCCATAGTCAATAAGCCATAAAAGCCATTTTAACAACATGTTAACCAACATAGCCAGTCCCCCTCAAAGTGGGGTGTTTTCCTGTTTGGTGCCTCGAAGCCAATATGCAAAACCAAAAGTAAGCATCAAGCAGAGCAAGCTTTATTCAGTGGCCATGAAATCAAGAAGTGGGTGTGTGACTGGGGTGACAGCTGGAAAGTCACAGACGTAGGGCATCTTGAATGAAGGGGCTGGGCGTGAAAAGCAAGGGGAAGAACATTCATGTCTTTTCTGGGAAGGGACAGAACTGGAGGAGTTTCTCAGAACAGGAGGTGCCACTTTCCTTTTGTCCTTTTATGGTTTCTTCCAGTTGTTGTCATGGTGATTGCCAACAGTCATTGTGCTAGTGGGAGCATCATTTAGCATGGAAATCAGATTATAATGGAGTTAGAGGTTCTTCAGAGGTCAGATGAGCTGCTGTATTGGTTCCCACCAGTCTTAGCCAGTTTGGTCAGAAGGGGGAGCTTCTGACCTCGGAGGTCTAGTTTCCTAAAGATAAGCAGATTTAAAGTGGGGTCAGAATTCACATAGGCATGACACTGGGTAACAGTCTCATAAAAGAGGAAGCAGTTCCATACTTCATCAAGATATACCAGGTTTTGAGATTCTGTAGCTATCCATTCTAGCCTGTAAAAATGTTCATAATAGCCGTCAAGTTGTGTTTTTGATGGCAATAGTTAAAGCAAAAAGAAGATGTACAATCTAAGAAAGAAAAAAGACATTCTAATTGCATGACAGAGATATTAGGACATTCACTTGGGATTATATCACAAACAAGTGTAGAGACCACAGGCAGCCGACCAAAGGGAAATCAGTTCCACAAAACGTTCTGTGGAGAGTGGTGTTATTCAGCAACCCAAACCAGTGATTCTGGACAGAGTGTGCTAATGGATAAGGGCAACAGCAGCCTAGAGCCGAGCTCAGTGGGGGACCACTCCTCCCCATTTTTAACTAAATACGTTACATTTTCACAGTACTTGCGGCTTTTGACTACGGGCATTTTATTTTGCAATCCATGGCTATTCTTGTGAGGTGCTGCATGCAAAACTATATATTAAAAATGTTCTGCTGTCCAAATACAAGGTCAAGTCATATGGACATCATCAATATAAAGATCTTTTTTCCTATAGATTAGAATGAAATGTCAGTTTTTTTTTGTTTTGTTTTTGTTTTTGTTTTTGTTTTTGAGACAAAGTCTCACACTGTCACCCAGGCTGGAGTGCAGTGGCGCGATCTCAGCTCACTGCAACCTCCACCTCCCCGGTTCAAGTGATTCTCCTGCCTCAGCCTCCCAAGTAGCTGGGATTACAGGCACCCGACACCACGCCCAGCTAATTTTTTGTATTTTTAGCAGAGATGGGGTTTCACTATGTTGGCCAGGCTGATCTCAAACTCCTGACCTTGTGATTCGCCCACCTCAGCCTCCCAAAGTGCTGGGATTATAGGCATGAGCCACCACTCCCGGCCAAAGATCAGTTTTGAAGCAATTTATTTCCCTGTAGTTTCTATGGCTTATGTTTTTGGTACATTGCTTAACTCAAAAGCAGACTAACAAAAAAACTCATAGTTCTGTACCTTTATTTCATTTTGAAAGATATTGTAAGCAATAATACACCACATGATACAATGTAGAGATTGATGCTTTAGGCATCAAAAAGTTGAAAACGACAATAAAAGTATATTGGAGCAGGTTCATAACAGATGGAATATCTCTAGTAATGGTTTGTTTTGTGTCTTTTCCTGGCATTAAGAAAATGCTTTGAACTTTCATATATATATTTTTATTAGAAATGGCCTGCAGATAGTTACTAAGGCTATGATGTTGGAATGATGAGGTGGAAATCACTTCTCAAGGAACTCAAAGGTTATCTTTGGGTTTACAACAGGGTGCTTCCTGTTTCATGCCCTCTGAACTTGAAAGTTATTGGTTGCTTACTTGAAATGTTCAAACTAAATCAAACTTGAAACATTGTAAAAATGACACTGTCATTTGTCTCACATATGAAATGGAAAAAGAAGTTAATATATCTCTAAACAGTTGATGCCATTATTATTTGTAATTATGTATTTCAGAGTTGTTTGGCATCATTTGAGTTTAAACTGGGAGTGATTCTAACAGTGATAAGAATATTATAAAGGTTGCAATCACGGGGGTTTATCTAAGCATTTAACTAAGCGTATTTCTAAGTGCAGGAATCATGGGGAATTTTTTCTCTTCCAAGAATCAAAGATATTTTAAAATAATGTTAACATTTTGTCATAATAATTTCAGGTCATTTTGTCATTTTTTCATAAATAAAATGTTGGAGATAAAAAGAGAGAGGAAAGTTATCTTTCCTTAGACTCAATTTTCTTCACCCTCCTGACCCCTGTAAAGCCACCACCACCATCTTGAATTTGATACCTTTTCAGTTCATAGATTTTTATTTTCTCTTTCTCTATCTCTCTCTCTATATATCTATATCTATATATATCATAGATATATAATAGGTAGATATAGATATATATAGAGAGACACATGTGTATATATTAATGTGTGTATTTATAAACATTATTGTTTATTCAGTGTTTCTAAAATTCACATAATTGGAATCCTGCATTACGTATCTTATTGACAACTTCCATTTTTTTCTCTGTATTTTCTTTTTAAGAACTACATATGCATCTGGCTAATTTAGTTTATCTGCCAAATAGTATTTATTCCATAAGTATGTCATATGAGGGGATTTCAAAAAGTTTGTGGAAAAATGGAACTCTATTTCTCCCAATATCCAAGTACTAACCAGGCCCGACCCTGCTCCTTACAAATTGATGTGGATGGTCTGCCATTGCAAGCTTCATCTTCGTCATCATCTTGTCCCTTCTTCAAACAAGTTATCCATTTGTAAAATGATGATTTCTTTGGTGGCTTTATTCCCATAAAGTTTTTGTAAGGCATCAGTGATTTTGCCATTCTTCAAACCAAGCTTCCTGTAAATTTGATATTTATTCTTCAATTTTAGCAGAATTCATGTTGCTGTAATAAGAGCTCTTTTCTTTCTTTCTTTCTTTTTTTATTTTTTGAGACAGAGTTTTACTCTTGTTGCCCATGCTGGAGTGCAATGGCCTGATCTTGGCTCACCGAAACCTCTACCTCCTAAGTTCAAGCGATTCTCCTGCCTCAGTCTCCCAAGTAGCTGGGATTACAGGCATGTGCCATCACACCCAGCTACTTTTGTATTTTTCGTAGAGACGGGGTTTCTCCATGATGGTAAGGCTGGTCTCGAACTCCCAACCTCAGGTGATTGACCTGCCTCAGCCTCGCAAAGTGCTGGGATTATAGGCGTGAGCCACCACGCCTGGCCCACAAGAGCTCTTTTCAGACTGATATCTTACCCTCGTTAGTGTGTCAAATTAGATCATGTTCAGACATGTTATAACCAGGTAATATCAGTTTATTTGGGTGCCACAAATTTTTGAAATCTACACATAAATTTTTCATAATATGCATTTTCCATAAACTTTTTGAAGACCCCTCATGTATGATATGTAATCATATTATTATATTTGTCTATTTTTCTATTGCTGGAACACATAGGCTGGGTTTCCATTGTCTTGCTATTACAACAATGTAGGCATGAACAATCTTGTACAAGTCTCCTGGGCAAAGGTGCAGATGTTTTCCAGGAGTCTCTACACAGAAGCAATATTCCTGGGTGATTAGGTATTACATTAGGTATTACATGTACCAGGTACTATCCCACAAGTCACCTGTGTGTTTCACTAATTTAGTCTCCCTCTTACAATGTATGAGTTATTTCTGCATTTCTTCCCCAACACTTAATGTTGTCACACTTTCAAATTTTTGGACACTTTATGGTGTGTGAGGAGGTATATTTGTTTAATATTTATCCCTCAAATACTTTTAATGTGGTCACTGGCCATACTTTTTTTTTTTCTTTTTTTGGCTATACATCAGCTATTATACATGTCTGATGACCTCTCTTCTATTTGATTTTTAAATCTCTATCTTATTGATTCATTGGAGTTCATTATATATTCTGGAAAGTAAGCCTTTGTAAGTTATATGCCTTGCAAATATTTTCTCCCAGGATATGGCTTGTTTTACAACTTGGTTTCTGGTAGGAGTTTTTTAGCCACATAAGATTTTATTTTTGATGTAGCCAAATGTATGACTGGAATAGTGGGTCACACATTTCTATAGACTCTGGAACCAGAAAACCAAGGTCATAACCATGCCTCCACTACTAACTGACTGAGGAACCTCCATCTTTTTACCTTGGTTTTATTGTCTCTAAAATGGGAAAATATTACCTCTCTCAAAAGTTTTAATATGAGGATTAACTATCAATCGGTTAGACTGTTGTCTGCTGCCAAATGAGACCTATATAAATATTAGCTATTAGGATTTTTGCTTTTAATGTATTGTTTCAAAATTTCTTTCCTGGCATCACTGATGTCTTTATGTATTTAAAGGCTAAGTGTTATTTATGGTGTTGTCTTTGTCTTAAATACATGTTTTTCTCACAGTCAGTAGGTTCTGGATCTTATATTTAGGTGTATTCAAACACATATGGGCTGATCAAAATTATGTCTATAGTTGTTTTTACATTTATTTCTTCAGAGGTGATTTCTATTTCATAAAATAGCATTTCAACAGTAAAAGCAAACTTTATTTCCTGAAATTGAACATGCATTTAAGTTATAACACCTTCAAAAATGACTTTTCTATTATATTAAATTGAATTATGTAATTGAGAGAAAATTTACCACAGGTGATTCCTAGACACCTGATATGAGAATGTCTGAGAGCCAGGCATAATCTATCTTTATTGAACAAATAAGTAGTTTGTTTGCTTTTTAGAAAGCATCTACCTTAGAGCAATTTTTAAAACAAGGAATCAAATACATAAATAGGCAATTGCATACAATCTCCTAGCTAAGAGATTAAAGTGTGCACTTAAAGGAAATAAAATCCAAACCAGCTTTCTCTTGAGACTTCCATTCTCTATGATCAGTCATACTTTTAATGCATTTTAACTGTGCCAAAGAAATCAGGGAAACCATTGAAGTGATTAATGCCTTTTGTCTGCCCAAAAGGAAGTTGCCTGTGTTTTAGACAGTTTTATATTCACTTCCAATTATATTTTTTAAATTATAATAAAAAGAATTTCTTCTTTTTTCTGTTGCATCATAAAATTGAAACACATTTGAAAGAGATGAACAGAAAAATAAATATCTAATAGCATGCTGTGTAGTCTTAAACATAAAATCAACACCTGTACATAAAATCGGCACCACCTTATTTGTACTAGGGTTAACCCTGGACATTTTCTTCCAACTCTGCACTGCAGAAATTGAAGATCAAAAGCCAGAAATGCCTTAGGAATTCACCTGTTTGTATTGGTCAGTGTGACATTTATTCTTTAGGATCAAACAGCCCTCTAATTACAGAGTTTTAACACAACAATGGTTTATTTCTCACTGGTGCTCTGTGTTCTCTGTGGGTTGGCAGAGGTCTCCATTCCACATACTCAGGCATGCATCTCAACACAGGGCTTAAGAGAGAGAGAAAGCGTGAAGACCTCATGCTTATTCGTCTGTGCTTGGGCATAAAGTGGCACTTGTCACTCCCTCTCATAGGCTTTTGTGACCCCATCCATGTTCAAGGGAGCTGAGCAGAGTGTGTTCCTCAAAATACCTACAATGAGAGGAGTGCTGAACTTTACTGAGCACTGGGAATTACTTCCATTGACACCCTCACTCATATCACCTAAAATGGTGGCAACTTAAGCATGTTTCCTTGCACAAATTTTTTAAAATTATTTTTAAATTTTTTAGAGGCAGGGGTCTTACTCTGTTGCCTAGGTTGGGGTGATGAGGGACAGTGGTGCAACCTCAGCTCACCGCAGCCTCAAACTCCTGGACTCAAATAATCTTCCCATGTTGACCTCCCAATTAGCTAGAAATAGAGGCATGTGCCAACATGCCTTGCTAATTTTTAAAAAGATTTTGTAGAGATGAGGTCTTGCTATGTTGCCCAGGCTAGTTTGGAACTCCTGACCTCAAACCATCCCCCTGCTTCACCCTCCTAAATCACTGGGATTATAAACATGAGCCAGGGTTAGAGGCAAGAGGCACCATGCCTAGTCCCTCCATGACATTTGATTTTGAAAGAGTGGCTGTTACTAAAACGTCAAAAAATAATAGATGCTGGAGAGGTTGAGGAGAAAAGTGAACACTTACACACTGTTGGTGGGAATATATAAATTAGTGTAACCGTTGTAGAAAGCAGTATGATGATTCCTCAAAGAGCTAAAAGCAGAACTACCATTGAACCCAACAATCCCATTACAGAGGAATATTAATTTTTCTACCATAAAGACACACATGCACACAAATGTTCATTGCGGCACTATTTACAATAGCAAAGACATGGAATCAACCTAAATGTCCATCAATGATAGGTTGATTAAAGAAGACATGATACATATACACCATGGAATACTATGCAGCCATAAAAAAGAATGAGATCATGTCCTTTGCAGGAATATGGACGGAGCTGGAGGCCATTATCCTTAGCAAACTAATGCAGAGACAGAAAACCAAAGACTGCATGTTCTCACTTACAAGTGGGAGCTAAATGATGAGAAATGATGAACACAAAGAAGGAAACAACTGACACTGGGGTCTATTTAAGGGTGGAGGGTGGGAGGAGGTGGAGAAGCAGAAGAGATAACTATTGGGTTCTGGGCTTAATTCCTGGGTGATGAAATAATCTGTACAACAAACTCCCATGACATGAGTTTACCTATGTAACAAACCTTCACATGTATCACGGAAATAAAGGTTTTAAAAAAAGAATTTGAGTTTAGGAGTTCACACATCAGTTTAAATCCCTGCTGGGATCCTTAGGAGCTGTTTGGCCAAGTTTTTCAACATTACTACCTCTGTTATTCTCCATCTATAAAGAAGAGATTTGTGATTGTTGTGAATTAACTGGACCTTGGTATACAGGAACCACTTAGTAAATAGCTGTACTGGTGAAGGAAAGTACTAGTATAGAGATAGCAGCAAATCCTGGAGGACATAACACGAGAACTTTTTTGTTGGATCTGTTTCCTGGCACTGTCATAACAAATTACCACAACAAGGTGACTTAAAACAATAGAAATTTATTCTCTCCTGGTTTTGGAGACCAAAAGTTCAAAATCAAGGTGTCAGCAGGGCTGGGTTTCCTGCAAAGACTCCAGGGGAGTTTCCTTCCCTACCTCTTTCAAGTTCTGATGACTTCAGGCATTCCTTGACTTGTGCCTGCATCACTCCAGTCTCTGCCCCCGTTTTCACATGGCCTGCCCTTCTCCGTTTTTGTCTCTCTTCTATCTCTTAAAAGCACATCTGTGATTGGATTTAGGGCCCGCCTAGATGATCCAGGATGACCTCATCAGAAGATTATTAACTTAATTACACCTGCAAAAACACTTTTCCCAAATATGTTACCATTCACAGGTCTTAGGGTTTTGATGAGGACATATATTTTGAGAGAGGGGGGCCCTCTGTCCAACCCACTATCAATATGGAAGTGTTTTCTATCTGTGTGTTATGCCACCTTGAGAATTTGTCCAGCTTTAAAATATAGAAGAATGAAGTTGTAGGGAGCCCTGAATTAATAATGGATGATTAATGAAAATAATATCTAGTATTATTCAAAGTTAGAAGTACGCAAGGATCGTCACAGAAGCTTGTTACGCAATGCAGGCTCCCAGCCTAATCCGTAGACTTTTTCATCTTGTAGGTCTATGGTAGGGCCACAAAATACATATACTTAATAAGTGCGACAGGTGATTCTGACACAAGTAAGCATTCGGAATTACTCAGAACCCATATGCCTGAGTTCTAGTCTAGCTTCTGCAAATGACCAATGGGACTGATCTTTAAACACTAGTATTTTGGTATTCACATTCTTGAAAAGTAACGATCCATAGACTTAGAGGATTAAAATAACCAGGATAACTACTGTTCTGAGTTTTGAATTGGTGATTCTTGAATAATAAGATGGGACTACTTTATGTTAAATTCCACTTACTAAGTGAACCTGTCCCATAATTTTTTAAATGTTTTTATAATTTTTAAAATCATTTTTAAAATGATTTTGGGATTATGTTTCTATTTTAAGGGCTAAACTTTGTAGTCAGATGTTAGTATTATATAATGCCACATCTTTTTGATGCAAGAAAGAGTTGCATTGGACTGAATTTGAAATATTATCATTTCAGGTATCAATATTGTCTACAGCTCTCATCATTATGAAACCATTGTCCAGTTTCCTAGTATGGATTGACTCAGGGGCAAGATACCCTGTAACAATCACATGTCTCTTAATGGACTACTCTTGTTTGCATTTATGCCAGCCATGGCTTTTCTGAACACTGATTTATATCCAGAATTCCCTTTTTCTCTGTAAATGTATTCAGAACCCACCTCTAAGGTACAGACAAAAGGTCTACAATCCACATGCTCTTGTGAAACTAATGAGCTATTCATAGAAGCTGCTTGAACAGAGTAAAATATCATGAAATAAGTGTACAAAATCATTCTCAAAACGATGCCTTTCAGGAATTAACATGTAGATTTCTCACCAATTATTTACATATAAAAGGGGGGCATGTAGGAAGTGTTTGCATACACAATGGAAGAGTTGCTCGTATTTAGAAACTATTTATTTTGTATTTAATCCTTCAAAATAAATCTCTGTTACCTATATAGAGCCACTCTATACAGTATCTTTGGCATATGTATATGGAAAAACCTTTCCGTCTGGGTCATTTTATAAGATGTATTATTGAGACTTTTGGAAATGTGTATTTAGTTGGTGGTAAAGTGTTATAATTTTTAAATTAAACTCTTAATAATCAACTAAATGGAAATTTTAATGTGATATGGCTAAATGGAGGCAAAGATTTACTTCTTCTCTCTAATAAGAAAAGAGATAGTTATTTCCATGTTAGGCTACCTTACAAAGTCTACATGATCCTATTCTAAAATAGCTAAAATTGAGTAAAACTGCATCTATATAGACTATTGTAAAGAATGAGTCTAACAGGTTGGGCTTTGTAAAAAATGAGCTCTTCTGATAATTACTGAACAATGTCCATTTAAAACATGCTAATACTTGTGAATCAAAAGGAATATACAGCAAATGGATTAAAATTAAAACTGTATAAAAGTGGAATCCCTTTTCACAGTAAGAAATGAAAGGAAATGCCACAGAGCCACTGTTACTTAACCCTAATGTGCCTTTGTGTCTTAGATTTTAGGGTTTTCTTCTTTTCTAATCAATGCATTATATCTCTGTATTCTTTTTTTACAGTTCAGCAGAAGAGCAGTTTCATTGGCAGTCACAAGGTAACGTCTATCTTATTGATGAACACTTACACTTCTACACATATCTCTACTGATGACTTTTCTTATGAACTTTAGAATGAGACTTAGAAAAGTAATAGGAAAACATCCCGATAGTAAAAATTAGATGAAGTTGTTACGACAGCTCACAATTTATTAGAAGTTACGTCTTTCAATTCTGTAGTAACTATGGCTCTTCAAGGGTACATGAAATTGCTGACCTTGGCTTTAATGCTGGTTGACCAAAAATTACGATGGAATAGCTAATGAAAACTTCATAGAGGTAATATATTTGATTAGGATATTTTCCATGATTAAATGATAACCTAAATCTTAAAGAATAATATACCAAGTGTTTGTTCATCACTTTAAAATATTTTATTTCAGATGGTCAAAAAGATATCGAAGATGAGCTTACAACAGGTCTCGAGCTGGTGGACTCCTGTATTAGGTCACTACAGGAATCAGGAATACTTGACCCACAGGATTATTCTACAGGTGAAAGTAAGTCACCTGGCAGTTATGCTTGAAGACAGTTGAAATATAGGAGTATTATGTCATTATTTCTAGTATCATTACTGTTATGAGCCATATCAAATGAGGATTGCAGGATATTTTTATGCTTGTTTTATCCATTTCACTCCGTCTCGTCTATTCCCTTCCTACATTATCCCACCTCAGTTCACATTAGAGTATAAACTCTTTTAAGTCAGTAGTTGGCATCTAGTTTTCGCACTAATTACTGACATACTGGTGATTCTCACTGTTGTCTGATATCCTTTTCAGTATCTACAGTACTGCATTTTATGAACTCATCGTATATTTTGTAGTCAACACAATGTCTGCCTTAAAATTAACTGTCAATGTTGGCTGGGCGTGGTGCCTGGGATTATGCCTGTAATCCCAGCACTTTGGGAAACCGAAAGGTGGGCAGATCATGAGGTCAAGAGTTTGAGACCAGCGTGGCCAATATGGTGACATCCTGTCTCTATTAAAACTAAAACTACAAAAAAACTAGCCAGGTGTGGTGGAGCATGCCTGTAGTCCCTGCTACTCGAGAGGCTGAGGTAGGAGAATCACTTGAACCCAGGAGGCAGAGGTTGCACTGAGTCGAGATTGCGCCACTGCACTCCATCCTGGGCAACAGAAGGAGACTCCATGGCAAAAAAAAAAAAAAATTACCTATCAATGTTTTACTCATACACATCACTGTTGGTAGAAATCATAAAAAGCAGCAATTATATGACAAAATAGGAAAAAAAAATTGTGTACTCTTCGTATTATCTGTTTAGTACTATGCTAAGGTACTATGCAATAAATTCTTACATTTCTGTATTTAACCATCTTGCATTGCTATATTAATTCCATAGAATATTTAAAGATCACTTTCTCTCCACTTAATGACATATTTTTCAACCAGAATGGTTGCGTCTTAGGAGTTGAAATGAACCTTCTTTAAATAAATCATAAAATTCTTTTTACTTATCTTAATAAAATTCCACAAAAGGCTAAAAATTTCATCATTAAAATAGGTGTTATCCTGGTAATACATCAAAAACCAGTGAAGCATTGTATTCCTTAATTTAAAAAATAAAATTTCCTCCAATACCCACTAAGCTTTGTCATGCAAAAGGAAGACATAAGGATAAGATGACAAACTGATCTTGAAAACCATTTAATTTACAGATTAGCTCATTTTCTCTATAATCTTTGTAATACCATTACTCTTAGGATAACATTGTTGTGCATACACAGATTTATTTATACCCGTATGCATCCTCTTAATACAATTCGTAAGAAAAAGATTGGTTGGTATTATCCTTTTTCTCTGTATTTTGTATTGAAAAATGTGTAGTGACCTCTTTTCACTCAGTGTTGTAGGGACAGCTCTAGTTAGAACACATTTAATGAATATTTGAAACACATGCACTCATCTTAGTAGCGAGTAAGGAGAGCAGCAACAGAATTGTTTGCCTTGTTGGGGAAGGGGGAGATGATAGTGGAAATCTCATTTTTTACATAAAAATATATTTGATTATGAGTTTAGGAGGAGTAACATTTAATAGATGGAAAGTACAGAAAATAAAGTAATGAATGAGTTAAATAAAAAGTAAACAAATTAAAATAGAAGGGATAATTTAGGTATATCAATCTAATGCTGCATGTAAGCATTCTAAATTCTCCTCTGAAAAGAATTAAAGTTCAAATTTGCAGTAAACAAAGATAAAGTAGTTATGAGTTATTCATAACATTTAATGAAATAAGTGTTGAAATTAAAGGAATAGTCAAAGTATTGCCGGCAAATATAACCAGTGCAAAGAGTGGGATTGGAAGAGTCACGTGAGATAAATTGGAATTTAGTACAGAATCACTTAGCAGGGCCAAAGATGGGAGTTATATACTGAGCTGTCTTAACTTATAAAGATGTGTTAAACTCGTACTCAAATCTAAAGAACATGTGTGCACCAAACAGCACAGTGTGTGAATATTAAAACAAATATTACTAAAAATAAAAGAAATTAATTAAAAATATTATTGTGAACATTTGAATGCACGTCTCATGAATCAGACAGAATGCTAGAAGGCAAAGCCACAAAATGTTGAAATAACAAATTAAGAAAATCATGGATTAAATAAATTTTAGAGGTTTTATTTATTGCATGATAGTATATGTTTGTTACATATGTCCAAGGAAAATGTATAAAAATTGACCAGCTACTGGAAGATAAAGGCAATTATAAAAGTTAAGAAGTATGGAGGGCCGTATTCTTGGATAAAAATCTACCAACATTAAAAGTAAATAATAAAACTGTAAGCAGAATGAAATAGTATTAAAACTAAGAAAAATGCTTCTGGATATTTACTGTATCAAATGGAAATAATAAAGAAAATTGCATAGTATTTACCAAGCAAATAAACCAGGAACATTTTTTAGTGAAAACAGAAGTGTGGGGAAAAAAACACATTCAGAGGACATCTTAACTTCATTATTAAAAATAGAAAACAAAATAATGTTGTACTTATTTGGGGAAAACCTTAACAGAGCTAAATAAATAGCAAGAAACTAGTAAGATGGACATGATAAAAGTAATGCAGAGATTAAGTAATATAAAGTAAAATAGTCAAAGATCAATGTCAGAAGAGATAGAGCAGATAGATGATTTTTTTTCTGTAAGTCAAATAATAGCACTGAGCTCTCTTAGTTGAGAAACTTACACACAAGGAAAATGGAAAGAAAATGTTTTAGCTTTCACTTTAGTTGGCCTGCAATATGTATTCAAAAATTACCTACAAATGGTTTATAATAGGGAAATTAAATGCTCCAATATGGTCTTTCCAAATATATTTGGTAACCACCAAATATTTATTTTTCAGAAAGATTAGTCAGTTTATATTGTCATGTACTGAATTATCTTATTGAAGACTCTTAGGGTTTTAGTTGATAATTTCTTTTGAAAGCTCCTGTATCCTGCTTTGAAGAAAGGAAAAGAAACAAAACAAAAAAGCAGGTGAAAAAAGTATCATTCAAAAGTTGTATGCCAAAGGATTCTGAACCGTAGTCACATAAAGAATATTATTATTCTTAAGAACCATTTGCCCTTAACATCTTCTGAGTCACCTTGAAACTGAAGTAACTGAGTAAAATTTAGGAAAATCATTTTAACATATTAGGTAGCTAACTATCATTTTGGGGATGAGTATTGCTAATTTTAAGTGTTCAGAGGATCATAGAATAAAAATCTACTTGCTCTATGTTTATCTGTATTAGTGAGGTTCCAGATGAGATATAGATTCTATTCAAAAGAGTTTAACTGAACAGAATTTAATTCAGGGACTATTTATGAAGAGGTGGGCAAGATTAAGGGAACAAAGAGTGCATGTTGTGGTATTCAGTCAGTAGAAGACAGACGCCCTTACCACCCTTAGACCCTAAGGGAAATCGAGGAACTAGCCCCGGCAGAGTCTGGCAGCAAGGAGGGAATCAATGACATAATCTCTTTTTCCTCCTGCCTCCGATCTCCTTCTCCTGCCTCCCATTGGCCAAACCCAACCAGAAGCCAAGCTGCAAGACATCCTTGTCTATGCGGAGGACTAGCGGAGAATGAGTGTACGGCACTTGGCAGCACAGCATCCTCCTCGATAGTGGAACGACCGTATACCGTATTTATCTCTCCCATATAGAAACATAGCAAATAGATATGCAGTGGCACATTGACAGATTTCATCTAATTAGGAAAAGCCCATCAGATTCTGGCAGTCAGTGATTATTCAATCAATGGATTCATTAGCTATGAACCAGCTAATGCTAAATTGGACCTGGCACCCTGCCCTTGAGAACCAGTCTCTTAATCCTCACTCAAAAGGGACTAAAACAAGGCTAAATACTGTCTAAACTCAGTCTGGAAAAGTTCTAAAATGGAAAGCAGTCTCACCCCATAAGCGCATAGTTCTTAATTTGTTTTATTTAAAGCTTTTTGCTATTTGTCTTTCAAAGGTCTGATTAAAATAAAATCTGAATCATAGTATGCATCTTCTTGACCTCAAGGCAAGCAGTAACTGCTCTGCTATGCTGATTTTATTGGGTCATACAGTTACCAATGTTTTCCAACACTTTGTATTTTCAACAGTGCTATCTGAAACACGTGGTAAACTGTGTGCACAACCTTTGCCACCCTGCCTCTTTTTTGTGACTATTGGCTGTATAATTTCAATTTTAACAAATAAGTGTCTCTGAGTCACTAGGAGAATTGCTTCAGAGATTGCTGTTGCTTCAGTGGAACAAAACAAAACAACAAAAAATAATTTACCAACAGAAGCTTGGGGCCATTAGCTTTCTACATAATGAATAATGTGACTTGAATTGCCTAGGACCAAGTACTTAATTTAATCTATGCATCCTGTTAGATACAAACTCGGAAATAAGGGTGATTATATCTTAGCTAGTAATTCACAAAAATCTTGTCAGTCAAAATAAGAAATAGAAAGGACAGCCTGGAAAAAAATAACTTATATGTTTAACCACAGATTGTTAATTTGTTTAAGTATTGTGTTTTGCAACAGTAATTATTTTTTCTGTAGCATATTAGTGAATTGAAGTTCTGTCATATTTTAGAAAATTCCATTATTCAGTAGGAAGAAAATCTTCAGAGCTAATATATTCTGAGTGTTATGGTTAAAAGGTACATGTTATTCTAAGTTTTCAAATCTGAATATATTTTTAAAACTCAGGAATCAATCATATATGTTACCATTCTAAGCAGGTGGAATTAAAATACAGTAACCATATATAGTTTAACAGAGGTGAATATATTATTCAATGTTGACTTACAGTCTTATCATTTTATTTTAATTACTGTGAATATACTTAATTCACAAGAGAAGTTTGAGAGATCAGGTTATTTAAAGGCTACAAAACCTAATTCCCTATGTTCTCATGTAATAATAATAATCAAGGTGAGAGGCATCCTTGTGAAGTGAATGTTTTCATAATTCCTGTAAGCATGACACCAAAAGATGCAGACGACGTCTTAGGAGAGTAAATTTTTCATGAAAATTATAATAACCAAAATGATAAAGCCATTCATCAAATTGGCTGGAGAAATGAAAGTCATGGTCAGTGAAAAGGGGCTGTTTTCTGTGTTTTGCTTTCTATTATAGTGGAAACCAGGTCCTCCGATAGACCCAACAGGATAGAAAACCTCCCTCGCCCCAGAGGTGCCCAAGGACTGTCACCCGGCCTTGGAGACCCCACAGCCTGAAAATGTGTCTATTTGAGTCAGTTGAGCTATCCTAATTGTTCATTCCCGATGAAATCACTTTATCATATACTCTTTGGTCCAGGCTTGTTTGTTTGCTTATTTCTTTATTTTTGAGACAGAGTTTTGCTTTTGTTGCCCAGGCTGGAGTGCAATGGTGCAATCTCAGCTCACTGGAACCTCTGCCTCCTAGGTTCAAGCGATTCTCCTGCCTCAGCCTCCCAAGTAGCTGGGATTACAGGCGTGCCCCACTACACCTGGCTAATTTTTGTATTTTTAGTAGAGATGGAGTTTCACCATGTTAGTCAGGCTGGTGTTGAGCTCCTGAACTCCGGTGATCTGCACGCCTCGGCCTCCCAAAGTGCTGGGAGGTACAAGTTTTTAAAATACAAACAAGACTGTTCTTTCCAGAGGTTTGTCATGGTGTCCAGGTCTAAAGTTGGCTGGTCCTACCATTCCTTTTGAAATTCACTTACACTCACTTTCCCCCCTACCTTGGGTGTATGAAAGTAATGGGAGGTTAGCAGTGGCAAAAATGGAAGGTGAGGGCAAAAGCTGAGGGAAAACACATAGGTGGCCCACAGGAAATAATAAAATCCTTCAGGAAGCTGTAACTATCCTCCCTTCCAGAAAGCATTTCTATCTGTTTCTCAGCTGGTGTTTAATTTCTTTTTCTTTTTCTTTTTCTTTTTTTTTTGAGACGGAGTCTTGCTCTGTCACCCAGGCTCACTGCGAGCTCGGCTTCCCGGGTTCACGCCATTCTCCTGCCTCAGCCTCCTGAGTAGCTGGGACTACAGGCGCCCGCCACCATGCCTGGCTAATTTCTTTTTGTATTTTTAGTAGAGACGGGGTTTCACCGTGTTAGCCAGAATGGTCTTGATCTCCTGACCTCATGATCCGCCCGCCTCGGCCTCCCAAACTGCTGGGATTACAGGCTTGAGCCATCGCGCCCGGCCTTTATTTTTATTTTATTTTTTTTTTTTGGACGGGGAGTCCTGCTCTGTTACCAGGCTGGAGTGCAGTAGTGCAATCTCATCTCACTGCAACCTCTGTCTCCTGGGTTCAAGTGATTCTCCTGCCTCAGCCTCCTGAGTGGCTGGAATTACAGGCATGAGCCACCGTGCCCGGCCTAATTTCTTTTTGTTAGATTTCCTTCTACCATGTAGATGTTTCAGAAGCATGTTATACCTTCTCTAACAAGGTCACCAGCTGAGAGGAAAACCTAAGAATTTAAGGAATAGGCAAAGGCATCAAGTAAGAAGAGCTCTTTAACCATATACTTAATAAGAGAAAACAATGCAGATTTCTCATTAAAGACCCCATTCACACTTGAGTTATCAGGATCTTCTGGGATCAAGCACAATGTGTGTAGAACCTGGTGGGAATTTCCTGGTCTTGAAATTATCAAGGCGCATTGTAGATTCCCAAAACACAAATTTGAAGATTAGATGAAAGCTACGGGAAGTGAGGACAGTTTCAGAGCTGCCATCGGTATGAGAAAAAGCAAAGAGGCTGCCAGCCCCAGTGAGAAAGCCTTAGAATAAGCCTTAGAATAAGCAGTGGAAGGAGAGAACTCGCCTGGTAACACATTATGAAAATGTATTGAGGGATTCCCCCAAAAGTTGAAACATTTGAGTACTGGCCAGGCACAGTGGTTCATGCCTGCAATCCCAGCACTTTGGGAGGCCAAGGTGGGCAGATCACTTGAGGTCAGTAGTTCGAGACCAGCCTGGCCAACATGGCGAAACCCTGTCTCTACAGAAAATTAGCCGGGCATGGTGGGGCATGCATGTAATCCCAGCTACTTGGGAGGCTGAGGCAGGAGAATCGCTTGAACCTGGGAAGTGGAGGTTGCAGTGAGCCGAGATTGCCTCACTGCACTCCAGCTCGGGCAATAGAGCCAGACTCTGTCTAAAAAAAAAAAAAAGAAGAAGAAAGAGAAAAATGAATACTGATACTGATCAAACACTAAGGCACTTGAATAGTAACTGATGCACCCAACTCTTAATGTACTGGGTTTTTATTATATCACTGTAGGCACAGGTGGATGTTCCAGTCATTTATTTTGTTAAATGTATATATTAACCACTTATTAATGGCAGGAACAAAGGGCCTCTGTCCTTGTGGCATTTACATTCTAGTCAGAAAACGCCAAAATCAACCTTTTCAATACTGAAGGGCCAGATCAATAATGGCTTTGCGGAAGGACAAAGCCAGGTCAACAGTGGAGTAGAGCACCTTTTCTCAAAGTATACTTGGGAATTCCAGGGTCTTCGTGGCCCCTGTTGGGGACTTTTAAAGTCAAAACGTTTTCATAATAATACTAAGAGATACTTGCTTTCCCATGCTTTTTCTCACACAAATGTTGTTGAAGATTTCCAGAGACTACGTGGCATGTAACAATGTCATGTCCCTGACAGGTCTGGGAATGTGTGCTGCGTATTCTTCTGTTGGAAACATTTTGAGTCACTAGCATCATATATAACCCAGATAAAATAAAGTTCTTTGGAGTCCTCTGTAATTTTGAGGGTTAAGAGACCAAGGGTTTTGAGAACCACTAGAATAAAGAATGATAGAAGGCCAGGAAATCCTCTATTGTGAGAAGACATTGAATCAGAGACCTGAAAGAAATCCACCAGCAAGGCATGCAGATCACGGGGGGAAATGTGTGATGTGTGGGAAATCAAAGACTGATTCTTTAAACTCCTGTGTTCCCATTCACAAACCGCAGTGTTTTCTGAGTTTCACTTTTTCATTTTATTTTCTTCAAAACCGATTTCTATTAATGTTTTATTTCTTTTCACAAGTATTGATAGTGAGAAATACGAATATATCAGATTCTCTTTAGACGATTTATGAAGAAATATATAATGTTTTTCTTCTCTATGTGCTACATTAATTTTTAATGGCAAATAATCTAAAGACAAAACTTGGTAAGGTATAGTAGGGAATTGGAGTGAGTGACGAAAAGTACACTTCTGTGATTACAATATCATGTGCAATCCCACTCATGATAAAATTCTTTGGGTATACATTCCAAACTAAAGTTTTATATTTGAGAGTTATTTTTATGATAAATGTCAGTTTGCTCATGTCTTCCATTTTACACCATTGTAAAGAAATCGAGTGACCTTGCAGCCATAAAAAAGAATGAGTTCATGTCCTTTGCATGGATGAAGCTGGAAACCATCATTCTCAGCAAACTAACACAGGAACAGAAAACCAAACACTGCATGTTCTCACTCATAAGTGGGAGTTGAACATTGAGAGCACATGGACACAGGGAGGGGAACATCACACACTGGGGCCCGTTGGAGGCTGGGAGGGAATGGGAGGGAGAACATCAGGACAAATACCTAAAGCATGCAGGGCTTAAAATCTAGATGACAGGTTGATGGGTGCAGCAAACCACCATGGCACATGTATACCTGTGTAACAAACCTGCACATTCTGCACATGTATCCCAGTAAAATAAAATTTTAAAAAAAGGAAAAGAAGGTGAGTGACTTACTGTCACCAACCCGATACGTATCCATCCACAGTAGTCAAACTTGGAAAAGCATACTAATTAAGCCAAGGACATTGGTTAAGTCTAAATCAGTTTAAAGACTGAATGGGTACTTCTAGATTCCTAGGATCATTAACGTTTTCATTTTCACATAAAGCATTACACATTGAAAGCAACTGACCAGACGAAATAGATGTTCTGGAGACAGAGGCTTAGGAATGAAATTTAAAAACATACCTGCCCATAGAACAACTGCATCAACTCTGAAGCTTTCTTGCATAACGAGCCCCTTGGGCTTTTTCTCTCAGTTGATTTTTGGAATGGTAGATGCGCTGAACCACTATTTTTAGGGGACCTCCTCAGAGAAACTCCTCCAAATGAGCTTTATAAGTTACTAATGAAGATCAGGAAAAAACAACCACTTTATCACCAGTAGCTACCTCTTACTCTAAGTACGTTTGTAAATGGGCAGGTTCTTCCGGAACCCATAAAGGCGAAACTGCTGCTACAAATGAAATCATTAGTAGTGAAATTTAAACAGAATATTTTTACTCTGCAGAGTTAAGTCTGATCAAAGTGCTTTGAACCTATTTAAATCAGTTCAGTAATTTTAGAAATAATCAACAATTTTTCTCATTGATTTTGTAATCTCCAATAACCCTTTTGTGTATAAATTCTACCTTCTGTTTCCTTTATTCTTACTTAATATTTTCTATTAAAATATCAGGAGGTGACTTTTAAGCAGAAGTTTAAGTTGGAGAATGAGTTTTGAGGTTGATGGAAAAAAGAATTTCAGACTGAGGAAACAGAGAACTGTCTCTAAGTGCCAAAAGATTATAGCTTCTCATCTATTTGCTCTGATATTAGTTTTGTTGTTGTTGCTGTTTTATTGCATACAGGCCATTTTAATGAACTGTGCCATGTATGTCTTGTTTGTAAGATGAAAGCTTGCAGGTTGTTGAAAGAAAACATAAATGATGTGTGGGACAGTCCTGCAATAAGATTTTCAAGACCAAAAAAATCCCATGGAAGGTTTTATTATTATCAGATCATGTGGCTATGCAATTAGATAATCAGATAAGAATAACTGATATTTGTATAGCAGTTAAAATTTTTCCAAGCACTTGCACATCCATTATCTGCTTAGGTGTTCAAATTTGGAAAGATTAAAATTTGTCGTGACAGAATCCTGAAGTGTGTTTAAGAACACACATTCTGAACCCAATCTGCTATTTTGTTTTAACCCCAGGCCCACCAGTAACTGTGAGGGCTCAGTTAATGGATCCCTCAGTTCCCTCGACATCAGTAGGAATGGTTGTACCTTCCTTGTTTAGATGTCATTAAAATTCAATGGGACAGTCCTTGGAGCTTCCTAAATACTCAAAAAAGGTTAACTGGTCATTACTGTCACTGTCATCATCATCTTTGTCATCATCATCTGTGGTCAAATAAATATTAAGATGGGCTAGGGCCCAGGTCTGTGGACGTCCAGTCCTGGAATTTTTTCAACACACATTCACATACTCCATTAGTGTGGTTGTGACTTATAGAATAACTCGGGAATGCCACATTGTAGACCTCTGGCCTCTTCTGTATTATTACAAAGTATATTCTTTAATTGAAGGTCTACTGTATTCTGAAGCAGATGTTCAGCTAAAGCAGGCCAATATTAGCAATTCCACATAAAGTCTCTTTAACACTATGCAAACAGAACAAGTGCACATAATCATGGAAACTCTAAAATACTCAGTTAATCTGATCAGAAGAAGCTGGCCATATTGTGTCTGTGTTATATATGTCTGTGTTGATATGACCTGTAAGTGGGTCTGAGTTTTTAATGCAGAAAAGTAACATTTCAACCTCTATATCTTCTGAGATTGATTTTGTCCCACAAGTAGTGGACAGCGAGTTTCCTGTAGCCAGCACCTGGAATCTGTAAGCAGCAATTCACTGGCGAAGCAACAAAATCTGAGGCATGAAGCTTTCTCCTGGAAACAAGTGGATTTCTGTTTACACAGGACTTTTTCAACCTTAAACTGCTGATATGTATATATGACTTAAAGAAACAGTGCTTTGATGTTAAACAACAGCAACTTTTGGACTTGGAGACAGAAAATAAAGATCCAAGCCTCTTCATGTTACCATATGGGTGACGCTGGCTAACAATTTAACCTCTCTCTGCCTCTGCTTGTACTTCTAGGACAAAAATGAAGATCATGCAGTTTTTTTTTTTTCCACAAGTTGCTGTGTAGTCTCTAACCAATTCATACATGTGAAAACATATTGAGACATTGGTGTTACACTAAATATCCTTGCTTCATATATCTTCTTAGAGTTAATGGGATCAACTTTGTAGTTCCCTTGGAATTTCTTCTCTCTATCCAGTTAAGACTAGTGGATTTTGTTCAGAACAAAGACAGAAAACTGTCTTAAGCATTATCAGTTTATCAGGAAATGGTTTCACCTTCTCTTTCTGGCTCACGGGGTGATTCATTTTGGGAAAACCCTTGGGCTCAGTTCTGAGGACTGTTCCATCACGGAGAAGGGTCAGAATGGTCAAAGAAGCCACTGTGACCCCTCAGGTCAGTGTCTTGAAGGCAAACGGGAGCATGGCTTCCACTCTCTGTGGCCAAGAAGGACATGATGATCCACTGCCGCCCACCGTTCATATGTCTTCTGGAAATCATTGCATTAAAGATGCAATTTTTGAAGCAGATGTTCTGCTAAAGCATGCAATTTAATGTATTGCATTAAAGATGCAATTTCCCTGGGTGAAATGTTAGGGCCCAGCTTCTTTCTCTTCCTCTACCATTTCTTTCCATATTACCTGTGTCCTTCAGGTCATAGATTCCATAGGTTCAGGACCACAGCCTCATTTTACCTCTAGCCCAAGCAAGGCTTGATATAAAGTCAAAAGTTCCAGAGAAAAAAAAGTCATAATTTGAAGCCCAAAACTATAAGTGCTTTTTAAATCCTCAGCAAATTTGTATTTTCTACCTCATTGCACAGTAATATTAATAAAGCTAATCGAAAGTTAGTTACATTTAAATTGTACTTTCATTATAAAGTAATTAAGAATTGTCCTAAAATTTTCACCAGTTTCGTATATTCATATGTCTGTGCTCTCCAAAATTGGAATGAATAAATGAGACTGACTTAAAACCTAGTGAGCAGTGGAAAAACATCATTCTAAATGCGTACACAGTCTTGGCTATTGTCTTGACTGTTCTGTCCTTGCCAGGTGATATGTCAGTGTTGTAATATTCTGATACATTGCTCATTGTTGCAATTACTTTTGTCAGAGTACATCTAGGTTTCAGTGCTTGAGATGTATGAATACAGTAATGAGATAGAAAATCCTGGTTAGTTTTCATTGAGTACTGATCAAATACACAACTGATTCTATAAAAGATGAATAGATTTCATTATTCTATCATATATATTCTGGGAGCAAGTAAACCATATTTTTAATTGAAATTCTTTTGAAAAGGGACTTTACATTGTCATTAGAAGATCCTGTATAGACAGCGTTTGTAGGTTTCTGGAGATAATTGTATGAGTCTATTCAGAATATACAAAGTTATCTAACTTGCTAACTACATATTCAAAAAAGTTCGTAAGAGCAATTCCCGCATTTTCTTTGAAGGACAAATAATAAGGAATGCAACTATCTGTTTTAAGATAATGCTAAACTACTTCCATGAAATTAAATATTTTGTTTATGTGTTTATTTTATTTACTTCATTCTTTTAATATTTCCAAAGGTCTGTGCGCTGTCGTATCTGCTGTAACCTTCTTTTAACTTTAGGATGCATTACTATCTCAAGGGGGAGGAGAGTATAGCCAGTGCAAACCATTATGCCCAGGTAGACTGTACAAAAAAGAAACAGCCAAGAAAGGCTCAGCGGGCAGCCCCCCATTGTCAGATAGAATGGTGACCACCCAGCTGAAAGGGCCTTTGCTTTTCCACCATAGCTCACTCCCACCATTAAGATGTGACCTTCGGAGGGACCAAGGGTAAAGCCCTTAGCCACAGTTGTCACTGCCTTCCCAGTGCCCACCTCCTTCTCCTCCGCTTTACGGTTAGTCTCCACTTGCCCGGCCTCCAGAGGCTCTCCCATATCTCAGCCTGCCTGTCACTTGGACCTCAGACATTATTCTTTGACTCCGCTGGGCCTGGCAGCTTCCATAGCAGTGATGGGGACCATATGTTACTGGCACCCAGAATCAAACTCTAAATGCATCTCCCCTCAGAGACTTCCTTATATTCAGTGATTTAATACCATTAGGATGGAATAAATGATTTTTTTTCCAGGCTATTGGAAATGTTACCATCTGGTACATACTGTTTTCTCAGGACTGGTTTTCTTAAAGTAAAAGTAAAAGGATTGCAATTGTACTTTTGTTATACTCTTCATGATGAAGTTGTGGGTGGATGAAAACACTTTTATTTTCTTGCTTACCTTTTTTCCAGAAACTGCATAGATTCCAAAATAACTGTACTAGTTAATTAGCATTATTCATTATAAAATATTGATGAAATTTTATCTTCATGTTGTTTCAAATGCTGATGAAAAAATATCTTGATGTTGTTTCAAAGTTCTGTCAGAAAATCAGAGGGATTGGGAAGGCTTTAAGTGCCAAAGATTTTATGAACCAATGTTATTTAAAAGAGGATGCATTATTTTTATGAAAGGTGATCCACATCATGTCTCACTCAAAATATAAAGTCATGTTCCATTCTTAAAAAGAAAAAAATAAGGAACTTGTAATCTGCTCATACTTATCAGAAGTGATACTATTGTCTAAAACAGCCAAAGAGGGGGATCAAGAATGATTTAATGGTTATGCTATAGTCTAGATGTGTATTATTACATTCGAATATGTGACTTTGTACTATGGTGCAAAGAAACAGGAGAAAACTTGTTTTGCCAAGTTTTTGCCACTAATACACTCTTCTTACCCCAGCCACTCTCAAACACACACAATAGAAAACAGCAAGCACATTTACTCTCCTCCATAGTTATTTGATCCCCAAAGAGAGTGTTAAATTTGTTCAAAGAAAATTTGCTGAAAAGAAAATGGGAAAATGCAAGGATCTCATCCAAATAGAATATAAGAAAACAAAACACAATTTCATATGCAATGTTTAATTAAATAAGACCAGAAACTGATTCTTCATCCCTTGTAATATCAGCTATATTTGTGGCACGAATTTGGACACTGTATGTTCTCTTTGTTCTCCTACTGTGCACTGCTGTGATGGTAAAGGTAACCAATCATCAGGGATTATGTGAGGCGACGGTGAATTCCACATTGTACAAAGAGCTATTAATATTTTAAACACTGTCTACCCTTCAGGCACTGAGGTATTATATCACTATTTATACAATAGAATTTGTCAGTGATTGGAAGGTTTCGAGTGTTTTAGCATCTCAATCATTAAGTAGGAGATATAATTATATCAGCGAAATTAACAGGTACCGAAAAGTAGAGTTTTACATTATTTCATGATATTGTCTGATCCCAAAATAACTACTTGATTAACTGATTTGTCTCATAAGAAATGTCTCTATGTAGGTCAGGATGAGATCATTTGAAAAATCTACTCCTTTGAGAACTTTTAAACCACCACCAAAAAAAAAAAAAAAAAAAAAAAAAAAAAAAAAAAAAATCTCATTTGAGAGCTGGAGTCAAATTATATGGTCATTTTAGTTCTCAGAATTTTAAGCGTGGATGGCTGGAATCATGTGCATGTGATAATTCTAGGCTACTCTCAATAAATAATACATGTCATTTCTGCTTCACTGAGACTGTCACTGACTGTTCTAAATGACTTTCAATGCAGGGCCCAGCCTGCTCTCCCAGAGTGCACTTCAGCTCAATTCCAAACCTGAAGGGTCTTTCCAGTATCCGGCCAGCTACCATAGCAACCAGACCCTGGCCCTGGGGGAAAGCACCCCTTCACAGCTCCCGGCCCGAGGCACACAAGCCCGAGCTGCGGGCCAGAGCTTCAGCCAGGTAGGTACCCGGTGCTGTTTGGTGTCAGTGGACTCCAAGGGGACAGGTGGGGAACGGGCATGCAGTGGATGTGGAGGCCCAGCCTGCCTTTTTGTCTGTGTGTTCCTCAACTTGAGGGAAATGCCCTTTGGTGCTGTGAATGAAGGAAAGAAATAATAAAGTACAATTATAGAGTAATGCTAAGTTACAAACATTTTCTTTAGAAATATCTATGTGTTGTTCAGCTGTACCTGTCTTATATGTGTTTCCCTGTGTGACTATGTCAGTGTCCATCTAGTTAGTCCCTCTATGTCTATATGTGATATCAATTGATACACATTCTGAGTTTGTGAGTGTACTCGGAAAAAAATAGAGTATTGTGTCTCCTAAAAAAAAGCATGGGATTCCTCTTTGGGTTTTTGATATAAATATAAAGAAATATACTATAAATGTGTAATCAGGTAAACAGAACTGTTTGGAAAATAATTGTGATGAGTTTAGGCATAGCTACATTTTGTGAAGTCGGATTTTTAAATGTGCTCTCAATTGTTTCTTTAAGGCATGTGCTTGATCTTACAGTTTCACTGCACAAATACATTAGCTGCAGTTAAAACCAACTCTTGGTAAAAAGAAGCCGCTACCTATCTGGAAATAATTTTTTTTCAAGAAAGATGTAAATGGTGTTATATAGAAGAGAGGAGAGAGAGCATGCTAATATTTTAGTTTTTAAAATTTTGAGATACCCACCAGAGTATAATTTTGATCATCCCACCAGAGTTGATTTATTGGAAGGCTATCTTGTTTTAAGCTTATTTTCAACAACATAAGCTCTTTTAACTTCTGTGCTTTTGCTTCTGAAGAACTGAAAGCCCCACACCGTTTTCAGCTGACAAAGTTAGTTTCAGCCCTTTTGCATTTATTGGGCACTGTCTCTTCTAGGAACCCTTCCTCTGAAATGCTCATTATGCACCACTGGCTCTGTGACCCCTAAACCCATCTCTTTTACCAATTTATTGATGTTATCCATCTGTGCATTTCACTAACTAAACTGAAAGCTACTTGAGGACAGGACTTTTTTCATCTTTGTATCAAAAGCACCTGGCAGGCCACATGGCTTCAAGAAATGAATGCAGAGGTGAGAGGCAAAGAGGGTTAACAGCCTGGTGCAGGCATTACTACGTGCTCATTTATGTGACATTCACATTATTGAAGCAGGAGCTGAAAGTTTATTTGGATTACCACTACTAACGTTAAATTATTGTGCCAGAAACAATTTTTAAAATATGATTACCTTCTTCAAGAAACATCCTTCTTCATCAGTGGCTTTGTAAGTTTTACCTTCTCACACTGCTGAATGATAGGAATGTGGGTGAGAGGAACTGATAAAACATTCCACTGAGATAAAGGGCCTGTCCCTCCACCCACATTCAAAGTTGCTTTAAAGTTTAATCAGAAAAGGTTACTAAGTCATAAAGACATCAAAGCTCTGTATCTGAAGTCATCAGAGTTATGGTTTGAAGACATCGATAAATGTAAATGTTCAAAGATATAACTTAAGTATGAGGCAAATGTTACTAGTAGACTCACTTCCGTGGCAGTGGGTAGAATGCACAAGTCTGAATAATCAAACCAGGA